>NW_010509813.1:39971-66809 GCF_000687285.1 Phaethon lepturus
GCTGTGCCGCTGGTGGTTAGCCACAATAGTTCCCCATGGGGCTCCTTGTGCTTTCTAATGGACTGGGGGTGGGGTGGGCAGTGGTGTCTGGAGCACCAAAGACTTTCATAGAATCATAGAATCATTCTGGTTGGAAAAGACTTTTAAGATCATCAAGTCCAACTGCTAACCTAGTACTGCGAAGTCCACCACTAAATCATGTCCGTGAGCACCACATCTACATGTCTTTTAAATACCTCTAGGGATGATGACTCAACCACTTCCCTGGGCAGCCTGTTCCAGTGCTTGAAAACCCTTTCGGTAAAGAAATTTTTCCTAACACCCAGTCTAAACCTCCCCTGGTGCAACTTGAGGACATTTCCTCTTGTCCTATCGTTAGTTACTTGGGAGAAGAGACCAACACCCACCTCACCACAACCCCTTTCAGGTAGTTGTAGAGAGTTGATAAGGTCTCCCCTGAGCCCTCTTTTCTCCAGACTAAACAACCCCAGTTCCCTCAGCCGCTCCCCATAAGACTTGTTCTCCAGACCCCTCACTAGCTTTATTGCCCTTCTCTGGACGCACTCCAGCAACTCAATGTCCTTCTTGTAGTGAGGGGCCCAAAACTGAACACAGTGTTTGAGGTGTGGCCTCACCAGAGCTGCAGTGGCAAAACTGGCCACCAAGCCCACATTTGAGTGTGTGCACCAACAGGGTCCTCTTGGGGCTGACAGAGAGGAAAGCAAATCAGTTACCTCAATTAACGCAGCTTGGAGATATTTCAGGCAGTGGAGGCACTGAGTCCTTGTACCCCTGCAGAGCTGTGGGCTTTCTGAGCACTTTCCTAAAGAGGAGAAAATAGATAAGATTCTGGGCCAAGGTCCTGGGGTGATCCTCCAGACGCCTTGAGAATGTTCTTATTTGATGGAAGGGTGGGGGCCCCACTAAGGAAATCCATGTACCAGCTTGCTTAGCCTAACTTGTATTTGCATCAGAAGAATCCAAGCAGGAACCATGACTGTGAGGAAAGGCAAAAGCCTGTACCATGACTGCTCGTCATATGGTGAATGCCACGCAAGTCACAGCACACGAGTACGTACCCAAGCCAAGTGAAACGAGTTACCTCTGGGATCAGAACTGGCCAAGCTGAGACAGCACAGCTCAGGGTGGACACCATCATCCCCCAGGGAAGTCTCCACTGCTCAGGCTGCTCCAGGCTCTGGCCAGGCTCAGACACAGAACCAGGACTGCTGTCGGGAGGGCAGGGTGGTTTCACATTTCAGGTTAAAGCGGAGACTATAAGTGGTTTTTAAAAGTCCCCTCCTTGATCAAGTTCATTATTTCAGATGGGCAAAATGAAAGGGAGATGTGTATGGGGAAAAAAATGTGAAGTAATTAAGTCAGAAAAGACCAATTTTGTATTTAAAAATAAATCTTTCGGAAAACTTTCAGCCTGTAGTTGCTGAATCAAAACACGCCAATCACTAGATCATCTGAGCCCAAATGTCAGCATGTGCTCTAGGCATAGACACATCTTTTTTATGCACAACATAGATAAATTCATTAATTAACTGGCTAGCATGAATTTGAGTGCTACAGAAAGCAGAGGAGAGAGGCGTGAGTGGTTGCTATTGTCACTAGAAAAGCGAGATTATCCTAGAATTCCAAATATGTCCAATCTTTATTTTTCGTTAATATGTTAATCTGCTTAACAAAATCTCCCTCTCTTGCAATGCCCCTCTGCTTTCCAGCTTGTGGGTTAGAAAATGATCTTGGTTATAAAAGAATCCTCTCAGGCCTTTCTTTTGGTCATTTTACCACAGACAGACTTTTCTGTGCTGGTCAGGCAGTGCACTATAGCACCACGACTTTCCAAGCCGGGCAACGTTTCTGCCGCCTGCACACTGTAAGCAGATGGGAGGGAGAACCGTGTGCGTGCCCACGGGCTCTCTCTGCTCTGGGCTCTTCCCAGAGGTTTTGGAAATGCTAGGGTCAGCTCTGCGTTCATCTGCTTTCCATGCAAGGTCAGTTTTTCCCTCTGGTAAGGAGCCCAGCTAAGTTGCTAGCCCCTGCCAAGCCCTTTTTTTGGAGGCAGCATGCAGCTAATCATGATTCCAGTTAGCTCAGCTGCTGTAAAGATGGGTGCTCACATCAGATGCACTGTGGGGTTCTCTGATACTGGCAAGTACAACAAGCCACATTTTTTCTTTGATCAGCTATTCTCATCAGGAACAAACTGAGGAACGATAGCTTTTGGAGAGAGATTTTGCAGCTGATCAGGGAGGTGTGGGGAGAGGCTGTAAGAGCACTGGCCCACAGGGTTTCAGAGACCAGGAGAATGTTTGGACAACAGGCTGCAAGCTGGGAGAGCCAGAGGCAAGGCTGGGACCTGTAAAACAAGCTGGTCACCCAGGGCCAGAAAGATTGTCCTCCTTGGAGTTCAATAACACTGTTAGTCACCATGAAAATATTGGAAAATGTAAACTAAGGGGAACTTCTCATGGACTAGAAAGCCAAGCTGACTCCTGGAGCATCCCCTCTGAACTGGAGATGGGAACAGTATGCAACTGCAGGCTCTGAAGTCAGTGACCCACGTTCAGTGACATGGCCTGAGCTCATGTCCCCAGGCAGAGGCAGGGGGTCAGAGTTAACTGTCTCTGACCAGCATTGCTGTGTTTTCCTTCATCTCACCATAGAATTCACTGTGGTCATGTGTGGTGACTCTTCCTGCGAGATCCCATACTATTCTTCATAGAAGTCTTTGCGGCAGAGAGAAGCATTGAGCAGCACAAGCCTTGGAGGATCACAACCTTGGAAAGCAACAGAAGAAGAGACGAGTCCATTATAATAATGGTTTAAATCTCAGAGCAGGATTGAAGTTTGATTTTGTGAGCCCTGCAATGGCAGTAGACACACTGGCTTTGTTGCTTGTTTCCGCAGTTGTCCTTTCTGTAGATGGACATGGATATTTGCAAGCAGCTTATATTCTCATTTCCAAATGAGAATGCCCCCACAGTACAGTGATGGCATTTGGGAGGCTGGTGCTGAAGCAGTCTGGCTGCTCTTTGGCAGAGCGGCGTGACAAACTTCGTAAGCAAGGGTATCCAGGGAGCGACAACCCCCACGTTAGATTTTTCCTCTCACCTATTGCCAGGTAATATTCCAAAATCTTGGAGACTGCAAAACAGCACTGACAATTCACCACTGCTTTGGAGAGCTGCACGCTGAGCTGTGTATACACTTGTCCCCAGTGTTACGATCCCCACAATACTGCTGTGATTCATATGATAGCCATTGTGTTCCTTGAACACCCCAGCTGCTGCAGCACATGACTCTCTTACTCTTGCTATTTGGTTTTGTTGCCTCCCCCCCTTTTTTTTTTTTTAAAGGGTGAGTTTCCCTTCTTAATGGACCATTGCAAGATAAGGGTGGGTGTGGAAGTGGGCTGAAATGTGACCTCGTGATGTTACCATCAGCAGACCTGCCAGCTCACTGCTTTCTACAGTGGGTGTTTCAGATTATTTAAGGATTTCTCAAACCAGCATAGCCACACCGCTAATCACAGGAGAGCCTGTAACAGCCTTCAAGCTAAGTACTGCCCCAGGGGCCACATGCTGGCAACAGGTAAAAGCTGGGCATGTCTGTTGGACATGACAGAATCAATGCGGAGAATGTCCTTCGTGTGCCACCAGAGGTTCACTTGCATTTTCCCAAACAGAAATGTGCTCCCAGCAAGTGCCGGGGGAACACAACTCACCTCTAAGGGAAGGTGCTAGGTTTAAAGAGAACTGGAAGACACTGCACCCCACAACGTCATGGCGAAGCCGCTGTGCCCGTTACAGCCTGAGGAGGAATCAAATGTGCATCAGTGAACTCACCCAGGATGGCATGGCCTGCCAGTGCCCTTTAGTAGGAAAATCACAAACCAGCCTCCTATTCCACAGACACTTTGAGAGCCTTCTACTGCTCTGTGGGTTGATGGGAAAGTGTAATACCTTTTTTTAAAATAAATTTTCTTGTTTCAGGTTGTGATGATGACAGTCCAAAAGTTTAAGCCTCTGTCTGGCTCCTTGCAGTCCCCACTAGCTTTACTTTGTCAATAGTTGCTCATTCGCTTTGACAAAAGCAGATGACTCTTGCTGTGGCACTTCCTAGTGTTTTGAAACCGAAAGGTGGTTTTCTGAGCACTTTGCAAGCCAGAAGTCCTGCACCTGCCAAGGGAGCTAGAAGGGAGCTGAGCAGGCAGCTGGCTGGGCGGGCAGGAACAGAGTCAGAACTGGTACGTTTCCATTTAGCATTTCAATATTTTCAACAGAAATTAGTTTCAGTGTAGTTGTGTTTTCATCAGAAAGAGACAAAAATAATAATCTAGAAAACCTTAAACTAGCTGGGGTGGCAGGGATGATGCCGCTTTCTGGGCCATAGGAACCGTAAAGAAATATTTCCCTTGTCCTGAATTAACTCTGAAAGAAGCTCTTGTAGATCATCAGGAGGAGGACACATGGTTCCTTACACAGTCACTAAATTGCCCCTTCTGGAGTTACTACACGTGGCACCATTGGCAGTGGTTTGGCCTGAACAATCTAACCTCTAAAATGAGGTGTCTGATATTTCTGGTGAAGAAGTAGAAAGAATAATAAGAAAAGAGTTTTTCATTACCGGTGTTCACAATGCTTTTCCCAGTTTTTATTCATCTTGATAACCTCAGCCGTTCTCTGCTTTCTGGTGAAAAAGGGTTGGGCGAGTCTGGTTGAAACCACACTCTTTAGCCACACATCGTTACGGTGATGAGAATATTCAGGCTGGGGATACATGAAGGGCCGGGAGCCCATTCTTTCACAGGAAATAGAAGAGAGGTATTTGATTTTTGTGTATTCCTTTTAAAATGCCCTCTGAGATGACACAGAGCAGACCCAGCCTACACAACCCTGAACGACAAGCCTTTTTGTGGGATAGGTAGTGGAACCTTCCTACTGAGTGAACGGTGATGAGAATATTCAGGCTGGGGATACATGAAGGGCCGGGAGCCCATTCTTTCACAGGAAATAGAAGAGAGGTATTTGATTTTTGTGTATTCCTTTTAAAATGCCCTCTGAGATGACACAGAGCAGACCCAGCCTACACAACCCTGAACGACAAGCCTTTTTGTGGGATAGGTAGTGGAACCTTCCTACTGAGTGAAACCCAGATTATTTGAACGAAGCATCTCCGGAAAGAAAATTGAACATTGTGCCAGGCAGGAAAATCGAGGTGTATGATTTGTCAGTGTCTGGACTGCATCTCTGGTGCTCTTGCCCCACCTTAATTCTTCCTTGTATGCTTTCTGTCTTAGGCTCGTAAGCCCAAGGTGTTGAGGGAGAAGGCGGCTGACTGAATGTTCATTTCCTGCAAAGGTTTCCTGTATGATGTAAGAACGAGAGTGGGAGCAGCAAACAGCTCCTCAAACATTAGCTGTGTCAGGATGTTTGAGATTGAAGCAAATGGTACTCAGAAGTTCGAAGGAAATTTTTTTGTCAGTGAGTTTAATCATTAGGGGATTATTTTTTTTTAAGTTTTCCTTCTCCCCAGCTCTCGTAAGAATTTGAAGGTTAAGAAGGGACCCAACAAACTAAAAGGAAATGTCACCCCTCTTCAAGCTTACTATCAAAAGTGGCCAGATGTCATTTGTTTGTGACTAGAAAAGGGAAGTTATATTACAGAATGTCACACTTCAAACCCCATGGTAAAAACAAAAGTGAAAATGGAAAAGCATTCAGCTGCACTCATTTATATTTGCGATCCACAGCCTGAGGCCCTCTGACATGGAGATAAGAACTGAATTTTACCACATTTAGGTACACCCTGAGTGTTGCATGTTCTGTACATTCAATTGGGTGTTGATCAGATGAATCTGAAGCCAGCTGGGGTGGTGGGTGGAGGAGCACTAGTGGAGGAAATGCTCTACATGAACTGGTTTGAAGTAATCTAGTGTTAATGCTTTTTTATTTCCCAGTCCCAGATGGAATGCCCTCTTGTACTTGCACTCAGAGCTGTGAATCAGTGCCTTGTATGGGATATGAGATCTGCTAAGAAAAGTGATATGAAGTTCTTCAGCAATGAACTAATTATTCTGGCACTTGACTCTGAGCAGTAATTGGAGTGGGGGAGGTAGAGACACCATAGCTTATAGTTATCCTACTAATTTTAATAAAGAAGAGGCACCAGGAAAACCTCCTCTACCATTTGTGGATTCATATTAGCATTGAGGATCTTCTGCCATTGCCAAAGCGTGAGACGGCTTATATTACCCTGTAGTGCTTACACCAGCAAGGCTTGAACATGCCCACTTGAAGTGACTTAAGCTGTTTTTCTTTTTCAAGGCACGTGAAAGAGGTAAATCCACCACTGAACTCATAGGTTACAGCAGAAATTATAATAGGCAGCGTGACATCAGATTCAGGCTCCCTAGACCAAACCTGCCGCTATGAACTTCTCTGGTGAAAGAACATCCTGGAATAAAAGACACATTCATACTACAAGTATGAGTCACCCTACCTTCTCCATAAGTCTGCCAACAGCCAGTCACAATTTCTATGCTGTGAATAGCCAAAGAGTATGAACAAGAGGCGAGACCAGCAATTCCTGTCCCATAGGCTTCCAAACATGAACAGAATGTCACGACTTCCAGCCATATCACCAAGTGCCGGATGTGCCCTGAAAAACAAACAAAAATCTGTGTGCTGTCACTCAGATTCTCTGCAAATACTTTCTCACATATGGTCACTTTCTGTGCATGTGCATGAGATCGAGTGTTACTAACACAAATGCCCACAGAAGTGCTGTCCAGAGGTATTTTTTCACCAGCCAGGAATTACTGCCCTTGAGTAATTACATCTTGAACCTAGGAGTTCTTAGACTGGGAAGGGGGTAAAAAGTGCTCAAGTTTCTTTGAGTGACACAGTGGAAAGAATGAAATGAGATGTCTTCCGGACATGCTGGCTATTCCTGTGTTTTTAAATTATATAGTACCAAAGACCATTCCCAGGCACAGAAACATGTTTATGTTGTTAAATTGTTGTTGGGGTCCCTGTCACAGTTCTGACTAATGTCAGGTAGCATTCTCCTAAAATTTTCCCAGCGTGTGCCAGGACATGTCACAGGCCGTGGGGCAGATCCATTAGGTAGAGTGAATGTGCCTATCCCCATGCTCTGGTGGGCAGGAAAGTTCAGGAGTATGGATGTACCTAGAACATGCCTCTGGGTCTCAGGATTGGCAGAGTTTGAGTTATTGCTATAGATACAGCTACTGGTGACAGAGAAAGTGAAATGATTTTGCTAATTCCACTCGCACTTCATTAGTCATACAACCAGCGTGTTTTGGAAGACTACAGGAGACATACCAGAAAATTACTGGACACAAACTCCATGCCTTCTGGGGGAAAAAAAACAAGGAAGGGGGACAAAGAGCATGCCCAAGCACTCAACAGAGAAAGTAGCCTGCTTGGGATGGGCAAAGGTTGCTTTGAGCCTGAGGTGTGCTTTCTCAGGTGCCACCATGGAGAAGCTGCTAGCTGTGTGCCAGGCCACATGGAGGCAGAAACATCCAATTGTTCAGGCTGTATTTGTGTACCACTTTGAAGAGGTTTGACTATAGCTAGTGACACCTGTGACACAGGATAGGGCTTCTCCTGCTCCAAGGTAACTCTCTGTAAAGAGAAGCTACCTGAGAGAAGAAGAGAGGTGGACTCAGAAGGCCACCTCAAGGGTGCCTTCCTGGTCATATCGTCATCAAGAAATGGGATCTTATCTTAAAATCACCTTCGGTAAGAAGAAGAGAAAGGGTTGATAAGCCATCGGCAAAGGGATATACATAAGCATTCACAAACTGATTAATGGGATGTCCTTTGAGAAAGAGGCAATTGTTCATTCTCAAGGAGATCTGCAAAAACCCAGTGAAGGAGCTGGGTGCTTGCCTCAATATCAGAGTGAACAAGGCTAAAGGAACAAGGCACGCTCCTTATGCTATCCACACGTGATTGTCCAGGCACTGCAACGGGGATGAAGGGTCACTCAAAGAGCTGTACAAACTGATTACCTGTGTAATCAGCACCTACCTGCTCACAACAACCAGAGGTCTACGGACAGTCAATGTGGATGCAAACTTATCTGTTTTTCATTAGAATAAAACGCGGGTGGGATCATTCAAAGCCTTTGGAACAAGATGACACCTGTTAGTTACACTGAGAGCTGTTACTGCCTCTGTGAGATACAGCTATTGGCTCTGGCTCGTGTGTGTCAACATTATCCATCCCAGCTGGTTGAAATATTCTCGATTGCTTCACAGATCTGGTACAGATAGGCTGTCTCTGAGTCAGTGAACTGCCAGGTCACAGTGAAAACATGTTTTTCCTCTGTGCTGTCTTTCTTCACTAGTAATAGCCTAATTGGCTTGGAATTTTACATATACAGGTTATGAGTGATTTTGTACGTTTTAATCTCATCAATTGCTCACAGTAATTTATCATTTTCCAAAAGTGAAGAAATAAAGGTATTTCAAAAGGGAAGTTCAGTTCTTAAGTCTTCCATTTAGGCTGCACAAAATATAGGAAGCAAACCCTTGCCTTAAATGTACAATCACAGAACAAATACGAGTGGTGGACCTGACGTAAGTCAGAGCAGACTTGATCTAGTTTGGGCATTGAAATTAATTTTTTTTCATTTGTCATGCAGCCTAAGGTCAGAGTGTCCCAACTGCAAATACAAAACCCTATTATATATGAGGGGAAAAACTTTGATAAGCTCATTTGCCTTTATTTTGCTATAATAACGATACTGAACAAATGGCTGACACAGGACTCAGAGGGCATCATCCAACGGGCAATCTGCAGGACCAGCTCCAATTGTGGTGCAGAGTTCAACTCCCCTCCCAAGCGTGATTTATGCTTAGATGGAGCAAATCCTTGGTATGTTGTGTGGAGCGGTCATCAGTCTTAGCTGGCCAGGACAAGGCCAAAAGGTAAACAAAGTGAGTGAGAAAAAGCCATTTCAGTTGAAAAGAGGATCTCAGAGATTTGTGTTGCTGGCATATTCCTGTATTTAGCGGGGCTTTCCAGCACAAATTAACAATGGACCAATTTATATGTGCTCAGTGGATTTGGGCTCGCAGGCCACGATCAGCCACTGGATTCCAAGAACATTCCTAGAGGAGCAGCATTTGCCCTGGAACTGGATGTGTCCGTCCAGAAATACACCAGATGAAGAAGCAGCTGCTAGAAAGGAGGAAGAAAGCTGGCTGCCATGAACCCTGTACATACTGCTCTGTGTCTAATATCCGTGAGTAAAGGGGGATTCTGATCTGGCTCATGAATTTACTAAACAGCAAGGACAGATAATGAGTTTATGCTGTAAAATAAATGACAGACATAAATGGGTGAAATATCAACCGTGTGGAAAAAATCAGCAATACAAAGAAGTGCTATGAGTACAAGGCTGGACATGGCAGAAGGAGCATCGTTGGTGTCTTCTAGCACAGGACATGAAAGGAAGGGGTAAAGCCTGGAAATGAGGATCAAGTCTATCAGTGAACAGCACTGAGATTGAATGACAGAAGACGGGAAAGGCATATGGCTATACTGATCCAGGTCAAACATAAGTAATGTTAAGATTATGGAACCTGGAGCATCTGGTAGCTCATCTAACAGCGAGGGTGATGAGGGAGTGTGGGCTCACCTGCGCAGCAGTTTTGAAAATAGGACAAAGTGGGCATCTGAGTTAGTGCAGTCAGTGCCTGGCTATTTGTGCAGCAGGGCACTGGGAGAAGGAGATGCACAAGGTGGGTTCAGAAGGACTCCTGCAGAGACGCTTTGGTGGGTGCACAAAGCCAGCCAAGCTCCCATCCTGGTATAGTGATGTCAGCTGAGTTGGGACCCTCTTGAGCCACTATTGTAGGAGGTCTCCATGCTGTCATCTCCTTCAGTTTGGGGATAGGATGCAGTGACACCTGGCTTAGTCCTGAAGGAAGACAGGCCCATCAGGATCAGGATCAGGCTCCATACAATACAAAAGTGGCTAACACGTTTTCAGGCCAAGTTGACAGTGGCAACCACAGCAGCTTTGCTGTCACCAATCTACAGTCGTCCACTGATGATGGAGAAGATATGAGTCAAGCAGGTCTTATTACAGCTGGATAATTATGGATAATGGCAGCTGAATATAGGTTTATGCCCCAAAAAGTGATTACACAAACTGATCATTACTTGGAGACCTCTACATGCTGGTTGTAAAGTCAGTTGGGATTTAGAACAGGTATCACTCATATTTAATTTCCTAAACAGCACGAAACCGTTAGGGTCAAGGTAGCGAAGCATCAGTCATGAATATGCATAAACTGAGGAAGTTGTGATGTACCTGTGACAAGGATGTATTCTGATGAACTTAAACATGCATCACATAGCCACTTATCACAGCTGTGTCAGAGAGGTGCTGACTGCTGGAAGTGAAGGTTCAGGCTTGTCACATTCCCTTTTCTGAAGCATAGTACAAGCTGCCTCACTGAGTGGTAGATTAGTTTTGAAGACTAAGCCAAGGTGTAGAGCTCCACAAGTCTTTATTCTCCTTAGCATGTCTATTAAGCTAAACGTTTAAGGTGATCACCTTTGTGAATTCATTGGAAACTGTTGCTAGTATATGAGCTTGTCATCACAGCTTGTCATCATCTAAATGTACAACCACTTAGAGAGCGATGGCCGGGAAGAAAGTTTTGTTTCACAGTGGTCAGAATTGTCTAAACATGACAAGGTGCAAGAAGGGTTTGCTTAGTTTCTAAACAAACATTCAAATGAGACAAGGCCTTGGGAAATACAAGCCATGACGGTGAATTTTTCGGAATTATATGTACAGGTTTATAATGGAAAATGTGTTGCTCCTTTGGTTCAGAAACCTAGGTGCAATTTAGAGAAATGCCAGAGTTTGGTTTGTTGCTGCTGAGTGGCCTGGGGGGTCCCACTTCCGTGAAGTATTTTGAAAATCCCTACCCCTTCTCTTCAAGATCTGTAATGCAGTGTGTCTGTATAGACCTGAAACATTTTCTAACACAACCTTTCTTGCCTGTAGCCTAACTGAAGAGGTTTGACCATGCTGCTGAGCATGTACTACCCAGGCTGGTTCAGTAAGGCAAGACACTGTTAAATTCTGACATTGTCAAACAACACGTTGAATTTTCTTCAATGGTCTTGAATCTCTGCGATTACATCTTAAACACATCAATAACTTAGCCTCTGGTTAGCAAGGATCGCTGAAGCATGACTAATCAGCAGATGAAAGTGTCTTTGTGGGGATTAGCTTTAATGAAAAGAAAAGGGATAGTTATTTTGGTAGTTTGAAATCTTCCATAAATCAAAGCGAATACTGACAAAGCAGGTTCATACGGTAAGAATGAAGCTATTGTGAATAAAATTAAGGGAACAGCTACTTTTATATAAATCACAGGCCAAGACAGCATTTGTAAGAGAGTTCATGGGAACAAGATCATTTAACTTGTTCAGGTGTAAATAAGTGATATTTAGCTAATGTTAAAGAATCCCTAAAGAAAAAACAGATGGATGAGGGTCCTTAGGAGGGAGTTTCTTTTTTGGTTTTCATTTTCTTTTCTTTTTTGCATGCAAATAATACCCAGCTAGTTTATCTTGGCCACTTTGTTCTGTGCAGGGACAAACAGCCAAGATATAACTTGGTTTTTACCACTGCCAGAGAGGAGGTCATAGCCAGAGAAACCTTAGTCTGGATCACTGATAGCAGCTGCTTCTGGCTGGTGTATATTAGAAAGTTTCTTGATCTTCTATAAAGTGGCTTGGAGGAGCTCATGGGGTCCATAGGGATAGTGGCAAATAGAAAGAAATGCAAGCTCCACACCTTCTGGGGAGTATTCTTGTTCAGCTCCTGAACTTTAGACCTCCTATATACTCCTGTGCGGTTAATGTGCTGTATAAATAATCACCCCTTGAGCTCCTCTGGGCAGTGACTCAGAGCACCCACGCTGAAAGCTTAACCCTCTCCGATGACTGTATGGGAAGCCTAAAGTTAGACTGTATGTGTCAATGTACCTAACAGCTCCCTTCCCTTTATGTTCTCCTGTTGGTTTATGTGGTGCCTTCTCCATTGCTTTATTGTGACTTTTAAATTTAATCATTGTGGATGTGAGAATGAACCCCAAACTCATAATTATAACATTGGAGTGGGTCTCTCTGCCTTTTACTTAACTGAACATATTTTCAGGTAGCCTGAGGCAAATGGAAAAACTGCTCAGATCCAGGCTGCCTTGTTTTCAACTATGCTTTTGTACTGCTATCATACGTACTTTTTGAAAGAAGCTATTAAAACACTTGGTCTGCATGTTGCAGGAACTGTTGCTAAACGGTTGATTGGAAATCATCAATGCTTGCTCCTCACTCTAAAGAAATGTAGTATTAAAAGTAAGGCTCTACATAGAAATGTCAACTTAAGGTACTGCTCAGTTACTGTATTGGAGGGCTTCCCGTAGTCTGGAATCTTTCAGTTTGGGGTGGTTTTTATTCTTTTATACTGTCTTCTTCTTGTGGTCTCACAGCACAAGCTTTCATGGGACTCTTGAGTGAGTGAGAGCTCTGCTGAAGAGTTTGTGAATTAGGGTCTTACTCTAAGCTATTTAGAATGCAGCTCGTTTTCACATTTTTAAGACAATTTCCTTATAACTGAGGCTAGTGATTAAATATTTAATATGGATCTCTTTTCTAACCAGTACCAGTTTTTCCTTCTTCCTAGGCAAATGTGCTTTCTATTCAAAGTCAGTGGGAATGCGTACGTGTGTGTGTGTATCTGGGTTCTAAAATCATAGTTAGGTTGTTGCAAGTTTTCTAGGGAAATTGAAGCAAATGACTATGTGGTTACATAGCGACCAGAGCAGCATTAAAAAATAATTTTCATGGAAGAATTTACCATACTGACTGGTATAATTACTCTTCCATTATGCAGTTTTTAGGATCATGGTGAAAAAATAAAAACCCCAGACCAACAAAACTCTGTAATTCATGATGTTTACATGATTCATAATTTACAATGGGAAGGAAAAGGAACGTTATGTGAAAAAATGCTATGCACATTTTTGCACAACATTCTACTGATATATGAATCATGCTTGTCTTTGGTTAACTCAAGGGAAATAATCCCAGTAATGTATGTAAGGCAGTCATGCCCACATGTCTGGGGTTTTTTATATCCAGATTTCAGTGGAAAGAGAGATACTTTTTAAACAGATGGCAAACAAGCCCTTTTTCCCCGAACTACTTAGCAAATTTAATAACATAGCTAATTATAGGACTGTGTATGTTAATCCATTCATGTGCTTGCTCCATATATTTAATGTCACAAGTCAAAGGGATCTATGAAATTGCTGCACAATGGCAGCTAAATTACATCCAGAAAATATTCCCTCTTTAAATATACTTTTGAGACCAAATCTCTTGGGATTTCTGTTGGCAATTCAGTACAACAGCTAATGTAAAATTCTGTAGCTGCAGTCTGGCAATGATGTTAAGAGAAGCTGAAATACATTTAGAGGCTGCATTTGCCTGGTCTAAGGTGATGTCCTAAGTAATATTTATTCTCAAGGGTCAGAAGGAAGAAGGTGAGGTTAGTCATTCTCTGTGAATTTTCCCCTTGGCTGCTGGCTTTCTCATGGGGCCGTGATGCTCCCAGGACTGTTGGCAGGAGCACCACAGCCATCTGCTAAGTTGGAAGGACTGTTCCCTTCCTCACTCAGAGCTACTGCATCTCTTTTAATGTTTCTGGACCCTCCACTCCACTACAGAGGACCTGGTCACAACTGATGAAATACTAGACCAGGTCAGCATTGATTCAAGTATGTCAAGCACCTACATACTACCGAGAGCAGCCTGTTCAGGGTCAGTGAGTACTAGGAGCCACCACTTGGACCTCTGAAGCATTACCTATCTTTGCAAGCAGGAAGAAGCCTGAGTGCTTCTTGGTGGTGCATCTCATGTTATTTTGCACGTGTTAGAGCTAAAGTATGTGTGACGCCATTCGTAGTAGAGGTCAGAAGCAACTTTGAAAACATGCATCTACAAGGGGAGAGGCATGCTAGTTATCTGTGAGGACAATGGCTCATTTGCTGTGACTGACAGTCTGGAGTACCTTGTACCAATAAAAGCCTGATGTGAAGTGTCAGATGCACTGAGTAAAAATATATGGGGTTCTTACATCAAAAGCTGTCTGTATGGCAAGGAAAACAAGCCAGAACCAGACCGTCTCTTGGTTAGTTTTCTATTTGTCATATGTAAAAGATTTGTCAGTCAGGAAGATCTGGCTGTTTATATCACCAGTTCTTTTTATGTAGAATTCAAAGCATATTACAAATAAAGTATAAAAATTCAGGTTAAAAAATGTGAAACTTGTAAGAGAAAACAGTAATACCGTCTGGAACAGGTTAAACACCAAAAAGGGCAGAGAAAATTTAGAGTATCCGAGTTCCATAATCTATGGATCTGCCTACACATATCTGTTTGCTTCAAGTGCTCTTTGTGACCTGTCAGAATTATTTAAAAACTTTGAAAAATGTATGGAAACTAATTTAGTCACATATCACAGACTAGCTCAGGAAAGAGAAGAGCCTCACAAATCACAAAGGGATTAAGTTGGGGAGGGATTCAGGAAACTGAGGGTTGGTGATATCTGTTTCTGTGCAAGTGCCATCCTCACCCCCCAAGTGTAGGGGCGAGGTGTCTCTCAGTTCATTTAACCATCGTGGCTTAAACCATTCGGTTCCCACAAAATGCTGAAAACTCAAAATATTCATGCTGCAGAAAGTGGTTGAAAGCTAATCTCTTGTCAGAGTTTCCCGGCTAATTTCTATCAGAAAGATTTCCACTGAGACCAGGCAAGCGACTCACTCCTCTCTGCTAGCACCAGCTTTCTCTGGGGCCTCATCCCAAACCCTTAGCTAGCCTGTGTCTTTACTCTGAAGGCAGCATCCCTTCCCCATGGATGTATTTCTCCGAAGTGCCTTGCAATCCTGGAACAACCCCTCCCCTGTCTCCCAAATCCTATATTCTTCCCAAAGTCTGTAGGTTACTTTTAAAAATAGAGCATGCCCTGGCTGCATGTCTCACTGGGCAGAGGGCCTACTGCCTGTCATCCTTGATGTCTCTCTTACTACTTGTTTCAGCTGGTTGTTCTCTCGGTATTTAAGGGGTCTGTTGTGTTCCACACTTTCAATTAAGGAGGAAAAATGCTCACTCTGTTGTAAGAGTGAAACTGGCAGTTGTACGCTTTGGTTTGTAGCATAAACAGTTGCACAAGGATTCATTGGCAACCTTCCCTTCACTAAGGAGGCTATCAGCTAAATGTCACAGATGTGTCTGGGTCTTGCCAAGAGCTGGAAATGTACTGGGAAACTTCTGAAAATGCCCTCAATTAAAAAAAAAAGCTCTCAAGGATATAGTGGACACGTGCTAGCTGCAGCAGAGGATGGAGATTCTCCGAGCATATGGTCAGTGTTTCTTCTTGCATTCCTTCTTACCTCTGGAGTCCTCTTCCTCATGTAATGGGCTGTGCCTCTTCCCCGGCTCGAAGCAAGTCTTCCTCCTCAGCAGCTCACTTCTTCCGTGTGGCCTATAAAGCTGAGCTTTTCCTTCTTGGTAAGAGGATCACAAATAACACAAAACATTAAAAATGCCCTAACCCCTTGACACCTTTGTTATAGCCAAAGCAACAGCATGACCTTATTGCTGGAACACATGCCCTTCCTTCCCTCATCACCCACGATCGTGGTTTAACTACAGCTAATCCTGCAAACTCTTCCTACCCAGCTGAACACTTACCAGCGCCTAAGTAGCCCACTGACATCGGTGGATTACTCCGGGTAGTATGTCCTAGGAAAGCTAAAGAAGTGTTTGTACCACTGGGCCATTTGGTTTGCAAGCTCTTGGGGGATATTATCTTTTGTCTATAAAGTAACATGCACACGCACAGTGCTGTATAAATAATTAATAATAACAGAACTCACATCAAACTAGAACATATGAGAATTAGTACCACCAACTTTCCTGGCTGCTAGAAGAAAAATCACAGAATTACGGAGTTTGGAGAAAGCCTCATGATAGCATATCTGGGTTTGTGGAGTTCACCTCACTTTGGGGAAGTGTTTTCCTCTGCGCCAGAGGAAACATTGAAGGACCCTCACCTGGCAAGAAATGCACAGGAAGCATATTTTAAGTTAATCCAAAATCTGATGAATATCTCCCAAAGGTAAATTAAAGCTCTTATCACCCTGTCTAACCTTTAATTGCATAACACAGGAGGTCTGGGTTTTATCAAACTATTGACTCTTTTCGTGTTAAGATTTCTTTGGCTTTCAGCAATGTTGCACAAATTGTTCCTTGGTGAAGGCCTTAAGCAATAAAATAAAACTGCTAATTTTCTTTCCAATGCACTCACCCATTTTGTCCTTAATTTTTATTGTACTCTTTTCTCTCTAAAATATGACAGAATGAATCTGAATGGATCCAAGTTATCAAACAAAAATAAAAGATTAAACCAGGGAAAGCAAATACGCAAGCAAACCAGAGCTGAGAGGCCACAGAAGCGTGGACCTCCATGTGATGTTATAATACAACTTCTGGATTAAAGACAAAAACAAAAGACTACCTTTTTTTTAATATGGTTAAGAAGGAAAATAAGCCTAAGGTACTTGTTAGAACATAGTTCCCTCTTGACTTCAGATGTAACAGATGGTTTCTGATTCCAAGGATCCATGAGAACGACCCTTTCTGTAAAGATACTGAGTATGTCATGGTCATACATTTCTGGGGCTTACATCACCTGTTTCTCAGAGGGAAGTTCATCACTGAGGTGCAGTAGTCATGAAGGAAGGTATTTTCCTTCTCAGTAAGAAGACTTATGTTTCCTTATGGGGAGGGTGGCATACGGACGTCATATTCAACTGCTGTACTTCCCACACGCTTTTGCAGACCAGACTGAATTGTAAGATACACAGGGTGAGATTACTATGAATTTTTGTTGAACTGAGAATGTCTTTAATTAGCAGGTAGAATACACTTTTCCACCTTCAAAGAATGCTTTAGCCACCAAAACATGGAAGTCACTGGGCTACTTTCCATCTCCATGGTAACTACTCCCTTTTGCACAGAATAATTTAATATTCAGCGGTTCAAGTGAACATGAATAACTGCCTCTTGATCAGCTTATATTGATATTTCACTATTTTAAGGAAAAAAATTGGAACACCAGCCTCCTTCTATGCTACTCTGCAAGTACCCTAAGCACCAGGTAATAGGAATACTTTTCCTTTCTCACTGATTTAGTGAATGCTGAATAGATCTGTCCAAAGTGAAGAGGACTAGCTGAAGAGATGGATGACACCCTGCTTCAGCAGCGACTACGGCTTGGTGACTCAGGACCTTCTCCGAAGCAATGTGCAGAAGAAGAAGTTAATGTCCAGTCTTAGCTACTGAGTAAAAAGCAGATTTTTGTCAGTAGGAGTTCCTCCTTCACCAGTACTTTATATCTTGCCCAAACTGGTAAATATCTCTGAATGTCTACAGGATAGGGTATTCTCTCCTTGGAAGAAAGGGATCTTTCATCCAGCATCCAGCTTCAGAATCCCGAAGTGTCTGGAGCAGAAAATAGTTCATGTGGCTAAGATCAAACTGCTTCTGAACATGCCAAGAAATGGAGATTTTACACAGGCAATCTTCTGCTTTGAGAGGTTGGTTGTCTGTGCACTTTAAGATGTTTTGTGTTAGATCTGGAGTGCACAGAGATTTTTCCATACCTAGATTGCCCCCAAGTACGGCACTTGAACATTTGTGTATCTAGAATGCAGGTGTTTCTTAAAATAGAATTCTATTTTCAAATTGGCAGATAGATCATCTGTATACATATATTTAAATGCACACAGACACACAAATATATGTAGGTTGAATCCATTCACACACACAGAAACACACAAGTATACGTATAATATTTAAGTGTAGTATGCATATATAATGATATAATGTATGAAATATATTATATATAGAAAAATTATTAACTCCATTAAAAAAAAATACTGTCCTGTTTTCCAAATTTTGAAAAACTGCTGTTTTGTGTTTATTCTTCAACCAAAACTAAATGTGAAGGACTTCTGTTTGTAGAAAGAAAAAACCCCATGATTTATTTGGGAAGGGTTTGTTAGGGTTTTTTGGTAAAGAAAAGGAAAAAAAAAATCATGGAAGTTACAGCGTTTCTGATTTTTCACAAACTTTTTTTTCACAAATTTTTTTTCACAATTGGTGAAACTTTTGCATCAGGTCTTGTGCAAATCCAGAATTTAAGAGTACAACTGAGGCATGCAGAGGGAAGGGACAGAAGTCTCCTGCACTTACCTTCAGATGCTTGCAAAATCTGATGCAAAGTTTTGTCAATAAGGGTGTCAAGGCCTTGACAGTGCCCTTCCTCCTCGACAAGCCTCTTACTTACTTTTGTAGGTCTTCACAATAGGCTGATAGATCTGCTGGTATTTCAAAAGCAGTTTCAAAATTAATCCAAAGGTGATATTCAAGATAATTGTGCCCAGTTGGCACCAGATTTTCAGAAGACATCAGAAAATCTCATCCTTTCTGGTATATTTTAACTAGGTCAGTGCTATTAACAGTCTGGCCCTGGGTTATTTTGTCTGTAAGTTAGAAGAACCATTGAAATAGTAGCAACATCTTTCTCTGAGCTGCGTTGATCACATGCAACAAGTATTTCACAATAATAAGAGTAGCTTTGTTGAAGTGAGCTGCATAAATTGACTGCACAGCCTTAGGCCTGGTGACTTTTCTTTTGTAGGGAACTATTTCTTCTCCGTGCTCATTTAATTGTTTACTCTTACCATGTATTGTGCATGGGAACTGTAGTCTCTGCTTACCAGATACCTCCCCACGCTACTTCTAGTGCATCTGTAAACAATTCCCAGCTTTAGGAGTTATTGTTGCGGTTGAATTTTCAATCACCAATAACCCTAGTGATATGACAACTGGGGACTTGGTTAATAAGGCTGTGTGTAAAAGCTGGTCGGAGTATAGTTACTGGGCTGCACTCTGGACTGGTACATCTTCCTTGACAAGAAAAAAATTCTGCACCTCTTTTACTTTTATATTTTGTTTCTGTATAAGAGGAAGTCAAGTTTGATTTGCAATAAGTTGTCATTTTACGATAATACAAGGCAAGAAAGTTCATTTTAAGTACTTGAGTTGTCACACTTATATTTGGTCTAGGTAACTATGTGGCTTGGGGGTACAATATTCGATTAAATTCAGGTTCTGTTGAAGTCAATGGACATACATCTACTGTCTTCAGCAGTGCCTCGATGGAACTCAGTCTCTCAGTTTCAAAAAAATCGAGTATGTTTTAGGAAATAGGTAATTCAATTTTTGCACACAGATGGATGTCACATTTTGATTTCTTTTTCCCTACCATATTTAAATATGTCTTCTTTGCTTTGAACCACATGTGAAGACTTCCTATCTTTAAATCTAAATAAATTAAAAAAAAACCCAAATCTATCTCCAGCCCAGTTCAACAACAGTGAATTAGGAGTGGAGCAGGGGGTAGAAACAGGCCATTTTAAAACAAGGAATTAGACTACATTGATTTTACTATTATTGCCCTGGAATATTTTTAACAGGTACCAGTGGCTTATAAAAAAGAAAGTCTATGCTGCACATATAATCACAAACAAAAGTAAATAAGCAGGCTTAGGTGATCTGTTTTAATGCACAAAGATATTTTTAATATATTGTAATGAGAGCCATAAAATGTTTTATCCAGGTTAATTTTCCTCTCATTTACTGTGTGCTGTCGGATAAAACTTCATGGGTATTCAGGCTCCTCTAGATCCTGGTTATCATAAATAAAGGAAAGTTTGGCCCTTAAATAAGTTATATTTTCAGGTTAGCAATCACTCTGTTTTGCTTTCCCTCTTCTCATAAATCAATTATTGAGGTCTATTTAATTAAGAACAGATTAGAAACATTTTCATTGTTGTTTTTTAAATTTCCTTTGTACTGTAGTGCTACGGAGTTAAAACACCAAGCACAAAAGTGCACAGCCAACCATGACTAACTGCATAAAGCAAATAACAAGCTGTATGATCAAAAACGAAAGCCAGTGCCGTTCATGTGGAATAATAGAAATCATACCACCAAAACACTTCATACACGTCTCATCTACCACCGTACACACTTGCTCAGCTCATATCACGCCTCAGGAATGCGGCTGCAAACAGAAAGGGACCTGCACGAGAGGTAAATACCCAGAGGGGAAGCCGCGTTTCCCTGTGCCTCATCCTGACGGTACCTCACCCCTTCAGCTTGAGATTCGTCAGCTGTGGGGAGGGAAAGGCAGAGCAAGCTATTACTCAGGACATGCTTCTTTCCTTCCAGCTCTTCTGGAGATGTCCTCAGGGAGCTACGCCAAATATATGTGCCGAACGCTATTGCTCAGCGTGGATAACTTTCCATGTTTGAGCTGGAAGGCTGGTGAAGGACAGTCACTATCCATTCCCACCGGTCACAGAACGATATCCCTCCAAAGCAGACATAGTCCCTGTCTTCACCATCATTAAAAATAACCTTCTACCCTCTGCTGACTTTTTTCAGGGGTTGCAAAGGTCATTCTTATTTCAGCAAAGGCAATCTTACCTGCTTATGGTGTGCAACTAACAGTGGGGAAATGCTGGATATTTCTGGGAAAGGATAAGGAGATTTTACCAAGCCTTTTTTTTGTTTTTTTACATAGTGTTTTGAAACAGGCAAACGGAAAACCAACCCTCTGCCTATGAACTGGAAAACAAATCCAGCTTAAATTTTTTGCTCAACTCTCGCTGCAGGAAATGGGAAACCTTCTGCTGTTTCGTGGGGAATTGGAGCAGGCCAGAGAGACGAGAACAACAAGAAGCAGCCACCCGCCAATAAAACGCATGTAGTAAAGTACTGTCAGAGAGATCAAGGGCTTTGCGTGCACTTCAGGAAGGATTCTATTTCACTGTCACTTCAGGCCAAGGGGGAAGAGGTTCCATATTCCTGCAGTCATTCATCCTGACTACTTCCCTACTGATTTTTAAAATCTGTTGTGGCTCAGCCCTTTCCTCATGCTTCAGAGGGAGGAGATGGCAGAGGGAATAAGAGCTCCCGAGGTTCCTCTCGTTATCCAAAGACCCTTTAAAAATGCTGCTGATGAGCGCTAAATCTTTTAAATCCTTTGACTATGACATCGATCAGGGGAAATTATATGCCAGCATAATTCTCTCTTGAATTCAGTAGGGACTCTAGCTGAGGGGTAAATTCAGCTCCACTGTAAATGGAAGGTGAATGCTGGGGTGGCTGGGGAGAGAAATCTGCACCCTCTTCTCCAGCTCTATGGCCCCGAAGCTGCTGCATTTTGCATTTCTTGGAAGCAGCACGTCTGTCCCTTTGGAAATCAGTGCTACATGCGAGAACAGAAACTTCCAGAGTTGTTGACAGGCCAGCGTGCAACTGGAGATGGTAACGCAGATACAAAATTAACCATGCAAATTCTTATCTTTTGAGTCATATCAGATACCCCCATTCACTCAGTGATAAGCCTTTTCCTGTGCAAGTTCTTAGTTCACTGACCCCCAGAAGGTGTTGAGAAGATTTTCTGAGAGGGTACCTGAGGGTCCTATTTTCTCCTTAGCATAATTCCTCCCAATTAATGAGTGTATAGGTCCAGAAACGATGACAATTTGGGTTCTGAGTCCTTAAAGATTTGAACACAATGTTCACCACAGTGCCCTCAGCAGTCTGCTAGATACGCAGACAGCCTATCCTAAACCTTGTTCCTTATTCCTGCCTTATTCCTAAGCACCAGTTTGCACCTCAGATCCACATTTGTAAAATACGCCATTTGCTCATTTTTGAAAGTGCTCTAAGATCCAGGATGAAAAATGTGGGATGTGTGCTAAACAGGGAACTAAACTATTCTTGGTGCTTGGCAAACACAGGTTTGACAAAGTTTCTACCTCAAAGAAGGCAAAACCTAAAAAGTAATAATAAAAAATATTAACTGCTGTCAGAAAAGTAAACTCAACCCTTTTAGAACTAATAATAACATTCGAACATATTGATACTCTTAGAGTGTCTATCATTAGCTAATTATTAAAACTAAATATAAAGTTTGCTCTGTTCCGTGTGCCCCTATTTACAAAATCTTATCTAATTTTAGGAAGCAAAAGCAGAAAAAAAAAGTTACTGAAGGAAAATAAAATGGTTTTCAGATCACTGGACTTAAGCCCTTCCCAGCAGCTTTCAGATGTTGCCAGCTCAGGAATGAAGAGGAACAGCTCTGAACTGACAAGACTGAAGACTGGAGACAAGTCCATTGGCTGCTGCAACATCTCTCGTGCAAGTAGTTTCCATGGGCTCTTGGGAGGTTGCTTATGGTAATGCCAAACTACATTTAAAGTGCGTTTCTGTATGTGTGTGTGTCAATACTGCAGGATTTTCTTTGAGAAGCTTCTCATGCATGATATGCAGGTGGACAGACTGAAACCTCTTCATTGAGACAGGAGCTCTGGCGTGTCTTAGTGGCACCAAAATAACATCACAGTTCAGGTGCGGTATCTTGACGAGCTCCATACTGAGGTCTCTGTGATCCCATCCATACCTGTAGGGAGCAGGAACTCTTTCTTCAGATTTATGCCAGGAAAAGCTCTGTCTTAGCCTTCATTGGAGCCTCTTTGGTGAGACTTTTAACCTGTGGCTTGGGAGGTGCTTTAAAACTGCCATCTGTGTGCACTTTATCTCAGGCTGCACAGAACTTTCTGAGTTGTGTTTACAACAATTATTAGTCAACCTGGCATTTGGAAAATAGTTAGAAATCCTGCTACTATATGACCCTCCTCCTCCAATCTTCTCCATGTTTCCATAGTTTTGAGGAAAAAAGAATGAGTCCCTCAACTCAGTTACTTGCCTTGTTTTTTGTCAAAGTCAGAATCAAGCGTGCTTTTAACCAGGAAGAGGACCTGAGATGATAGCAGTTTCATAGAGATTGTTCTTTACTGTTGTCTTGACTGGGGGGGGCTGAATGAATCTAAACAAGCTGGTTGCATGCATTTGGTTGCAACTTGCTCATTTAGAGTGAGGTGAGCGTCACTTTGCTGGTCTCCACATGCACTGGAGCAAGCGTGGCGCTCAATGCAGAGGCCACCTGCAACAAAGCAATTAATCTGAAGTTTACTGGGCACATTTTTGTGGCTGTGCCCAGAGAATGGCACCAAGTATCAAGCTGTAGCTTGAGCTTCTGAGCAAACCAGTACAAAGGGTTTCTCTGCAGTGACGAGACAGGGAACACACCACAGAAGTTCTGTTAATGCCAGGGAGACTATACTGCCAGTCTCCTTGTCACACCCTGCCCAGCAAGCTCAGCTTCTTGCCCATAGGACAGAGTTGTCAAGGAATAGGTTTGCCTCTTCCTTTTGTTCTTGTTCTCCACGGGAGGGGACAGTAATGCCATTTGTGTTCTGCATACTGACAGGTACTGCTAAAGCACAGACTGAGCGTGTTTCTGAGCTCTCTGAGCTGGCTGCGGAGGTGAAGGAGCAGTAGAATTTCTGCTCTGGTTGTCAGTTAGGTAACGTATGCCTGAGAAAGACGGTGTGCAAGAGCTAATTATTTTTGTATGCTGCTGCCTGAATAACTGCCAGGTGTCAAATGCCTCTGGAAATCTCCCAGTTCTGTGGGAACTGAAAAGTTCAGCTTGTTCCTGACTCTTTGATGGAGTCAGACCCTAGAAAACTGCAGACTTTTAGCACAAAGGTTCCTCATCTGCTGTGGGGAGAGTGAATCATACTCATGAGAAACATGAAGTAGAAAAAAGGACTCCAATTTTTTAGTGACCCACCGATTCTGTAAGAGCATGATGCATGCTACCGTGAAAGCCTGTCCCAGAGGTGAATCAATGCCACCGTACCTTGCACCATTTCCTTACATTGCTGTTTGTCTGCTTTCCTGCATGAGTCACTTGGGTTGTGATCCCTGGTTTACATGCTTCTAAAATCTCGTGCAATGTTGTTGTGACTGTTATGCAGTTGGTAGAAGCTTAATGTGTTTATTGCATTAGGTTTACATAAAATAAAATATCTATATTTTGGATAAATAAATGACAGAAATGCCAGGATGGCTGCTCTAACACAGTAAGTTTGTAGAAGGTGGTAGCATGGGAAAAGGTAGGTTGAACCCTGGCTTTGGCGTGGTAGACAATTATTCATTAGTTTCTAATTGTTTGGGGTTTTTTTAACTTCATTCTCTTAGTTGTCTACCTGTGAATGATAAAGAAAGAGACGACACTGTCATTGTACACATGAACTGATGTGGTTTTACTGCATTTGGCCACACACTTAAAAGAAATATGCTGGTACAGGGCAGCCACAGTCTTATCTCTGCTGCCACTCCTTTCACAAAAGAATGATCTTTACATCAACAGTTTTCCATCCTTGGCTTGATAACATTGCAGTCCTACCTTTTGCTGTTGGTCCGAATGCAGAGATTAAAAACACTCAGTTGATGCAAACGGTGGGTTGATACAACACACAGTATGGGGTGTAGATGTGCTTCACACAACAGAGAGCAGAATTGAAGGGGAAAATGTTGCTTGGAGGCAAGACGCCTCTTTAATAGATTATGGCAAGGAAAATCAAATACCATATCTGCTTTTTTTCTGGAGTATATCGAGACTGATCATAACTAACATCTGTTCATGTTAAGCAAATACTTGTCATGATTTAAACTTCTGTTTGCATACAACTCTGAGTAGTGCATCTTAAAGTCATACATATTCATATAGAATGAAGAATGCATAATGTCTGCATAAAAAGATAAGCTGTATGACTATATATGAAGACAACAACTACAATTCTCACAGCACTGTCATTGGTTAATTTTAAAATATTCAAGCATTATTTAAAAAACAGTAAGCTGAACTTAAAACTACACTACGAAAAAATTGTGTAACTGAACCAATGCTGACTTGTTTTCCTCAATATTAATCAATTTTAAAGTTTCCCTTTTTTGTCTAACACTTTTTGTTAATTAGTTTTTATTTTAACCTCCAGTAACATGATCAGACTTCTTCTGCCTCTGGGCAATTGAGTTATGCTCTGATCTTGAGTTCTAAGGGAGATGTTCAATTTTATTTTTTTCCAGAGTTGAATAAACAGTACCATGTATACTATCTCTTGTGTTAGAACAGTGTTGTCTTCACATAAGACTCAAATAATGGTATTAGTCGTTCATTTCCTTGTACACATACACCCTATTGCGTGTTGACAGGTTTATAAGGATGCAGTGGCAGCCGTGGGTGCTGGGAAGCTCCTAGACGACAGCCTTTGAATCCTTGCAGTCCTGAGCAATGGTGCCTGAGTTAGTCTGTTTATTGTCTGCTTTCTCTCCCAGATGCTTGACTTGTCTGAAAGATTAATACATTAACAAGAGTGGTAAGGTCCAGGGTTGCACATCTTTAAGACATGTTTATTAGCAGATGGCACATGAGATTCAAAGGTCACTGTGGAAGGTAACATTTTAAAGTGAAACAACAATATTTATGCTTGAATACTATGCTGATGAGATCATATGGAAAAATGTTTCTGATTAAATTAGTTTATAAATAGCCACAATATATCTATTGAAAATTCCAAATGCCACTTTCAGTCTTCTTTCTTTTATTCTATTACTTCCTAATTTATTTAGTAACACAAGACTACCTTCATATGTAAACAGACCAGCAGCTAGAAAGAAAGATCTCTACTGGACAGACAATTGCACTTTCTTAAATAACTGAAAATCCAGTGTGAAACCTGGTCCTATTGTCTACTACTTAAAGCTAATATTCCATATAAGAGTTTTTTAAGACGTGAAAGAACTTTTAACTTCTAAATTCTCTAGGGTAAGATTCATCTTGCAGACCTAAGGACTTATTGGCAGATAGTGATCCTTATTTACAGGCGATACCATGTCTTACAACACATTTGACAAAAATCATGTTATGCTACTTACACAGAATCCATACAATGAAAAGAAAATCCTTTGCTTTAGGATTTCCATAGGAGGACTGACTGTCTCATAGCTCTTAGTAAACATAATCAGCAACGCTAAACCTGAAATCTTGTTTATCCTCTCAAATTGTCATAAAATGTACATAAATGCCAGATGAAATATTTTTGCACAAGTTTAAAAGGGCAACTAAGCTCTTAATTAACATTTCTTATCTACCACACCACACAGGCATTAAAAAGCAGAGAATTTAAATGGTACTTACTTTTCATGTGATCCGTTTTCAACTTTCATAGCCCCTTCCACTGGATCCAGTCCTTGTTCTGAAAACTGTTTCAAGGCACTTAACGCTGCCTAAAGAAAAAATGAGTTGTCAAAAAACCCACTGACACAACTGTATTAACACCAAATGAAGGGAGATGTGTATTTTGATATTCTGGATTTAAATAATTTCCTGTATATTGAAGCCATTTAGGCTATAGAGCTAACAGAGTGGGTACATAACAGCTCCATGATAAACAGCTGTGGCTGTGCATGGGTTTGAGGACATCTTCTTCTTCCTGGGTGTATGAGTGACTTCCATTTGTCTTAATGCAAGCTTCATCACCTACATGAAGAATACGATATACTTTTAGGATTCTTGCCTCTCTGGCCTGTAAAGTCTCTTCAGCTTCCCCATGTGTTTTCCTAGAGCCCACGCTTTCTGGAGCTCCTGTGGACAAACTCTTGCCTTGTAGATGATTGCAGAAGATGTGAGCCAACGGGAAGAGGTTCA
>NW_010509813.1:66840-77533 GCF_000687285.1 Phaethon lepturus
GCTGGATCTCGAACAGCACAGCAGACTGATGTGTTATACATAGGTAGTGAAGTATGTTAAAAAGGGTGAGCCAGTATGGGATGATTATGAAGCATCAGCAATAGAAGAATGATCAATTTTCAGATGACATTTTCTACGCAAGTGCATTCTTTATTGACCAGCTTCTCTCTCATCTTCATGAGTCCTGCTTTGGGACTGACAATTGTTCTTGTCTTCCCCCTAACTGCTTTGGTAAAAGACAAATGATTTTTTATAATTAATTTAGCAAATGTTGATTATGAAACTCTCAGACACCATGTGGCTGACTTTGAAACACACCCAGCACAATAAAACAATTGAGGTCAGTTCTGTCTTGAAGGTGAAATGTAAAGCAGAGTTGAAAAATGCATTTTTCTCTTTAATGTCTTCCATTTAAGATGCATTTAGAACTAATCACAGGGAGGGAAAAAGGTAACTTTTCACAGACAGTCACCTAAGGTAGCCTCTCAAACACTGGAACTGATTGCAGGCCTTACAGCACTGTTCTTCACAGTGAGGCAAGAACTGATGTTTAGAAAATGGGAAGTTGCTCTCTTCTTAATTGTTGGGACAAAAAGAATCCATGTCTCTACATTCATTTGCTGTTCCTCTCAAAGAGCAGGGACTTTGTCCGGAACAGGAGCTGCCACTGTAATGTACTAGCTTTGCTTTTGTACTAGTTCTTCGCCTGGATTGTCTCAACAGCTCCTTCCCTTGAAAGTTATGTTTATACAACTTAAATATTATTAGAAAATGTGTATTTTGGTGAGATGAATAACAACACGAAAAGTGCCAGGCTGCCCTAAAGTAAAAGACCACATATCCCAGATTTGTCTATAGTAATGACTGGATGCTAAAGGTTCAGGAGGCTGGACAAGGTATTCCCACCCATAATGCATGAAGGTGGAATCTTTCTAGTCTGTGAAGTTTTATGTTTCTTGCCCTAGATAAAGAAATAAAAAGCTAAACATTTTATAAAGTGTCCTGGTAAACCTCAGATTATCACTAAGCCATCCACGCTACCTTTACCATGTGTTCTGGGCCCTCTGTATCTAGCAGTTAACCTGCTCTCTACTTGCTTCTTCTTCCCATCTATTGACATAATTTTTGCCTTCATCTTAAAATCTCTGCTGCCTGTACCTTTCTTTTCATCCTTTTTCCATGCTATGGTTAAGGGCTGAGCCTCAGCTTCACCTCAATAACAACTTCTATTACAGGATCTTTCACTTTTATCACTCATTGAGTTCCCCAGTGAATGAACTCTCCCTTTCCTCATTTATTCTGGTTTTCTTGACATTTTGATATATTTACTTTTTTCATAAGACAGCTCTTTCTCTACTACCTCATAGTGTCCCTTGTAGTTTTAGACGTACATTCACAACTCCTATAAAGCTCTAATCACCATCTGCCTTTCCATCCTTGATCTTGACTGCACAGAAAAATCATTGTTTGTTCAACCTAAATAACTTCTCCCAGTGGCAACAAGGGTTTTCATTTACTCTCCTCTCAGCTTCTCTGTTTGTTCCAGCGGCCTGACGCATTTCTTATTCGAATTTCTCTGTTCTCTTCCTCTCCCTGGGGTCCTTTTCTTCACAATGTAAGCACTACTCATCGTGTGAAGAAGCAGAGTAATTTGGGCTCCTGTGCTTCCTGGCACAGGACTGCTTCTCAATTGTACTTTAGTTGGTCATGGGTTAGCAACTATGAGAACCAAATAATTCAATTGGTAGGGACTGGTACACAAGAATCTCCTGTCTTCCCATATCCATTTTTCCTGATGCACATTAGCAAAACAATCAGCACCTCCTTTCTTCTTATGCACGTGTCCTGGTTTCAGCCAGGATAGAGCTGGTTTTCTTCACAGAAGCTGGTGTGAGACTGTGCTTTGGATTTGGGATGAGAAACTGTTGATAACATGCTGGTGTTTTGGGTTGCTAAGCAGTCAAGGACAGTCCAGCTTCTTGTGCTGGCCTGCCAGCGAGCAGGCTGGGGGTGCACGGGGAGCTGGGAGGGGACACAGACGGGACAGCTGACCCAGGCTGGCCAAAGGGATATTCCCTACCAGACGACGTCATGCCCAGTACATAAACTGGAGTTGGCCGGGGGGCGGAAATCGCTGCTCGGGGATGGGCTGTCGATCACGGGGTGGTGAGCAATTGCTGTATTGGGCATCACTTGTTCTTGTACATTCCTGTGTTGGTATTATCATTGCTGTTCCCTTCTTTCTTTCTGTCCTATTAAACTGTGTTCATCTCAATCCACGAGGTTTTTTTTTCTAATTCTCTCCCCCGTCCCACTGTAGGAGAGGGAGTGAGTGAGCGGCTGCGTGGTGCTTAGTTGCCAGCTGGGGCTAAACCACGACAGTATGGTAATCGAAAAACCATTACCAGGTAGCACTGCAAGGAGAGAAGGAAGCTGAGGCATCTGCTCCTCCTACACAGTTTAACTGCTACCTCACCTGTTTTTGAACCCACCTTGTTTACTTTTTTATATCCATTCTTAGCTTCCGGGTCTGATGTGTGAATTGTAAGCTTGTTGTGGAAGAACTATTTGTTCAGGTTATTTGTTTGTACAGTGACTTGGACAAAAAGGGCCTGATCATAGTTGGTAAGAAGTAGAGCCAAGTAATGTTTCATTCAAGATTAGATCACAGGTGGATCACATGATACACAGAACAGTCTGATCGTGATCAGTGGTCACTGAAATCCCCAAATCATCACGAGATTTATTAGACCAAACTTCCTAATTCCTTTCTAGAATTGTTCTGAATATGAGTACATCTGTTACTTACTACTGTTTTACAAATAGCACTGGCTATTGCAAGGCATACCACATAAATTACAGAGCAGCTTTCAGGGTTGCTTTCCAGAAAAACTGCTTTGGAACTTCCTGGAGGAGTATTAGCCACTATTTCAATAGAAACAAATCACGAGGGCATATCTTCTAACAGCAAGAGGAGAAGTACTACGAGATGAAATAATGAACTCTGCCTGTAAGCATGGATCATTACTATATGGGTGTCAAGGAAGTAAATATGGAATAATTAGAGGAAACACACAGAATGAAGGTATGATTCAAGGTGTTTAATGATAAACATGTTTAATACCAACACAACATCTAAATCCTAATGCTTGTAACATGGTGCAGTCTCATTTCTCCATCTCACCCTTCTTCAAGCCATGCCCTTCCAAAACTGAAATGCGATATAAAAGATAAGATCTCAGATCTATTGTATTTCTGAAACCAAATATCAGAGCAGGGAAATATCAGGAAAGCAGTCCTGTATCTGTATCCTTGATCTTCCAAGTAGAGGTGTCAGGGTGCCTGTGTGAGCACTGATGAAGAGGCAGCCCTTTACACTGTCCCTCATCGCTAGGCTTCTCACCTTTGTTGCTCTGGAAGCTGACCATTTCTTCAAAAGCTCATGCTTCTCACTATTGGAGTCCCCACTTCCCACATCTTCTGCCTCAGTCCCACATCTTTCCCAAGCCACTCCAGTACCCCTGGTCTTCCCCTCCCTACTATCCACCCCAGAGCTTTGACTTCTTTTACAGCAGAAGCAATCACCTCTACTTCTTCACAAATCTCCCCATACTCAGAGCTCTACTTTTTCCTGCTCCTAAATGCTTTCCCACCCAGGACCCCCAGCTGCTCCCAGCTCCCAGAGCTAAGCTTTCCTTCCCCAAGTCCTCCCAGCCTCCTACACCTCACAGGCCCTCTTTATCTTCCATTTTCCTAACGTGTTCCAGGTTTATATGAGATCTGATTTCTTTTTCATGGAACCATCTCTCTCTAAGATTCCTGTGGGGGAAGCCTAACTACTTATATCCCAACTTTTGCAACATCATTTGAATTTTGGGCAAGTTTCTTTCCTTTTTAAAATGTCCATTCATGGGATGTGACCAAAGGGCAGTAGATGAATGGTAGAGTGCCTTGCAGTGTCTTAAAAGCTTCCCTTTTTCTTTCTCCCATAGCCTGCTTACATTTGAAAGGATCAGCAAAGCTGAGAGCAGCTGGTAAGTAAACAACACTTTGGACTTTAATAGAGGTCCTTAATGTTTCTCGTCTCCCTATCATGCCCCTAGACAAGCATGAAGATGCTGGATTCAGGAAGGAAGCTGGTAGCTGAGAAGCTGTAACTGGAATAGTCAGCAGAGTGACACAGAGCTCAAGTAATCTGCAGCAAAGAAGAGTTACAAGCAGACACCAGGCTAATTTAATCCATGATTCAATTCTATTAGTCCCAATGGATTTACACCACTTGGCTTAAATATAACTTGTGAATGGCAGATAACTTAGGTTAAATGAAAAGGAAAGAAAAGAATGGAACATTTGACAGTGAATCTGGTGAACAATTTCCTCTTTTAAAGGCTCAACACTTCCTTCCATTGATATTTTTCTTACAATAGAGCATCTGCACAGATATAGAGAAATTTTTCTCTCCCCCAGAAGATTTTACAACTGTTTTGTGAGCGAAGCCCCATAGGTTACCGAACAGATGTCCTTACACATTTCTTGTATCACTTGTTTTCTCTGTAGCTACAACAGTGCCAAAAATACGATGCCAACAGGATGCACCGCACTGCTAGCTGTTTGTCTTGGCTGCCATTTCCATTATTAGTATGTGTGTGTATCAGGATGGGGATGGATGTTTCCAGCCATTTTTTAGCTTTCCTCAAGTCAATTGGCAATTAGTAAATAGCATTGAAACTTGTGAATATTCTTCCTGTTTCTCACTCTGGGGATTAAGTGTCTTATAATGACAATCTAGTAACATTAGATCATTATTTTAGCAAGAACAGCAGACAGGCACTACACTAGCCCATGTGCATTTAAGACCACATTCTCATGATAAAGTTTTCACGTGTTTGTTTTAGCACAGCATGTGGTTTGTGATTTTCCTCTTAAATCTATATTACATTTCAGATTATTCCACAAAGCTGAAAACTGTAAAAGTTTGTTGTTCTCTGTAGCCCTTCTAGCTGACTTTACCAAGGAGGTCTGAGACAATCCTAATAAACTCACCGCTTGATACTGTTAGTTTACTGGTGATACGTCTCCTAGCATCAGTTTTCTAAGTACATAAAAAACATATTCAGCTTGGCCTTAACCAATGTTTTCTGAAGACATAAAGTTATGGGCAGAAATAGTTATGCTGCAAAACTGAACTAAGTCAGGGTCCAGTGTAGGTCATGAAGGACAGGATTATACTGTCTTTAGTAGCTGGGTCTTAGTTCAAGGTTGAGTTTTCAGAGTCAAATGACCCATTGTGGTCATACTGCCTGTAGCCAAATGCCACATACATGAACAAGTCTCAGACCGTGCCCGAGTTTAGGCTTGAGAAAATGCTTGCATGCCAGGTTAAAATGACAGACAGATCTAACTCTAGTCCTAGATTTCACTTGCAAGCCAGAAGCCTAGACAACAGCAGAGTTAATGCATGAACAAAACTGGTAGCAAGTGTATTTACAAACAATCAATGTTCATTTGTTTTCGAAGCCAAGAGAAAAAATGTCCCCGAAATCAGGGAGGTTCTTCCCTTCTCCCTGACAGCTGAGACCTCAAAAGGCAGTATCGTCTGTGCAATAACGCTGTAGCAAAGCTGTCTACCTCAGTAATGAGATGCACTTCATGCCTTTCTAATATGTGGATTTAAATTTCACATATAAAGGCTAGTGAAAAAAACTCAGCAATATCACAGCTGTAGAGGTGAGTTTGAGGACTTAGTGTCCCAAAGCTGAGCAACAATTTAAATTTGCATGTATTCAAAATTATTGTTCTTGGTGACTGTTTTTGTTTCCTCTTGATGAAGTCATTTTTGACCAAGTTTCCACCTGGCTTTAACTTGTCCACACCCAAAACTGCATGCATGCAGAAATACACAAAGGGAAGATGTATTTGCTTGTGTAGAGTTACATACACACACAAACAGACACACACAATGTCTACACAACGTGCTAAAATTCGATTCCTTAACATATCCATTTAATTCTCTTGGATTTGCCAGGTTGGCTACATATAAGCTAAACAAAAACTAGGTGATGGGTATTGTAAACAAATCCCTTTTCCCCACAGCTTCTGTTGTAAAAGAATTTACTATATTGCAAGCAGTAACTTCTGCTAGGAGTTTTCGCCACTTTCCTCACAATGTGTCGTTCTCCCCAGTTGATTAGATTTCATTTGAACCAATGTTAACATCTGCTTAAAAATTAAATTCAGAAAGGCTTTTCACACTGCACAATGTAAACCTTAATTAAATGACTTTAAGCCATTTCCTCACACAGTTTATGATATGCATGAAAAACACAGGGTTATAATCTGATTAACTCGTGTAGTTTACATGGAAATAGAATTTTCCAAACTGATTAATCTCTGCACAAAGGCACAGTCACCTGATAGGCACTACAGTTAAGGCTACTGATTGCACCTGTCAAGAGAAGGAGCTTGGAGGATAGGAGTCCACTATCTTCAAATAAAGAATGATGATTCACAGATGTAGCTTAGAACAAGTCCCACATAGTAGTTAATGCTACCCCCAGGCAACTCATGCAGCCAGAATTTAAATGACACACAATCCACGTACAGCCTGACTTTGCCAGCTTGCTGGGGGTAATCCTAAAGTAAGGATTAACTGTTCTTGAACAATTTTTCCAATATAATAAGCAGAGCTTCTATCAACAACAGCATGCATGTCACCTTCCTCCACCTAGTTTTATCGTACACGTGTACTCATTCCTCCATGCCACTCAATATTCCAAGAAGCGGATAGAGTGAAAGACACTATTCAACTTGAAATTCTGTTTCCATAGGTTTTTATCTTCAACAATCTACTTAAGTGAAGAGACTGCTTGAGTTAACAGTAGAGTCAATTAGGCATGGCTTATTTTCACATGTGAGCCACCACGCTAGAAATCTGACCGCTGTTCTTGGGACTATGCAGTTATTCCAGGAGTAATGAATGGCAAAGCATTCTCTCAAAATGCAAGAAAAAGCTGCACGATCACCTGGGGTGACAGTTCTCTTGCTTTAATGGTGATACAAGATTTTCTAGTCACAAAGAGAGAAAACCATGCTGAAAAGCACCTAATTTTAGAAATGATTAAAAGGTATGCTTTTGTATGAAGAGAATTTGATAAATAATACTGAAAGTCAAACTTAACAAATTTAACAGTAACGTAAGATATTAATCCAGCATGGAGAGGCTAATCTGGTTGCCAAATTTAGATTGAGTTCTTACTTGTGGGTGGGAATAAGAGAGGAAGGGATTGTTAAAAGATCTGTATGGGATTCAGACTGTACGGGACTGTTCTTAAATCTCTGTCTTCTCAGACTCTTCCCTCTTCACATATTCTCAACTGTGAGGAGCAACATTTTCAAGTGCTACCAAAACACTAGGTTTCGCCTCTGTGGCAATCTATGCTGGAAACCAGTAAATTGGCATTTCTTCATGTACATCTCAAAAGAGCTTTCAGGTTTAATGCCAGTATCTACAGAGGTATGTCTGTGTTCTCTAACTGAAGTGAGGTGAGAAATTTTGGCTGCATTGTCAGTAGTTTTAATACACCCTAATCCATCCTCTTTTGTCAGATAAATTCAGTACCTTTTCAATGTATATTCTTCAGTTCTGGTATAGAAATCTAGAAGTTCTTTTAAAGTAAATTTTTTCTAAATTCAAAACTTCATCTTTTTTCTTCAGTTGTTACAATTGAAAGAACAATGAGAGAAAGAATCATGCATCATCAGAGCTTACTTATGAACATGAAGCAAAATATTTTAAAATTAAATTTCCAAGCATTTACACTACATACATACAACAGAATTTCACCAGACAGCAATTAATCTTAAATTAATCTGACTTCTTTAACTTAACCACTTACTTAACCACTAACTTTCAGAAGGAGGTAGACATCTAAGTAGTAATAGGTGCTTTCAATAATTAGAGACTTCCAAATGAGAGCATTTAGATGGCAAATTATTGTATGGGTAAGTAGAGGTTTAAATCATGCAATTGAGACAACACTCAAGCATGGTTGAGAAGCTCCAGACAAAAATCTGACTTCTAATTTTGTATCCTCAGACAAAAGCTACTTAACCACTAACTTTCAGAAGGAGGTAGACATCTAAGTAGTAATAGGTGCTTTCAATAATTAGAGACTTCCAAATGAGAGCATTTAGATGGCAAATTATTGTATGGGTAAGTAGAGGTTTAAATCATGCAATTGAGACAACACTCAAGCATGGTTGAGAAGCTCCAGACAAAAATTATAGGAGATTTTAAGAAATGTGGCTTTAAACCTAAAACTGAAAACAGCAGAATGTATATCCTCAGGCAAAATCCTGCACCAGCAGGGAAGAAAGGCCATGAATCACTGTCTCTTTCATCACTGATGGCTGGAAAATATCCTTGTCAGCTGTGTTCTCAGAACAATTTGGTTTATTTAATTATTTATTTATAGGCATTTCTCCACATCACTGCCATAGATTTGCAGGTCCACTGTCATTAACTCTGTCTGTATTGCAGGAGATTTTGACCACTTGATTTTAAGTAAGTGGATTGGGGTTCTTGACTGTGTAAGAGTTCACGGTGACTTCTAAAACAATTCCCTTCATCTGTCTGACCTCCACAGTTCCATCCTGTTTTAAACATCACTACCACAGCTTTCAGCACATAGGTACCAGTACATAAATGAGGGAATGGGCCCTGACCCATATTAGTAGTGTAGATGTAGCCAGAACCGTTTTAACAAAATCAATGAGCTCTGAACTGAGATGTATTTAAATAAGATACAAGCATTTACCTTGTTATTTAAGTGGTTTTCTTAGGCAACTGCTTGTGCAGAGTGGTCAAAAAATTGGATATGAAAAGATTTTTATTAAGTCTTAAAGATTCACACCAAAATTAGTATACAACAAAGTTCAAACTATCAAGCATTACTCAATGCTTACTTCAATGTGGTTACCCTTCCACTTAGTAAACTGAACTTGTAAAACACACTTACTAGTGTTTAAATACTTTTTATCTTTCCTTGCAAATTTCTTCTTCTTCATGAGACAAAATGGCATTAAGGACCAGATGCAATTTTATTAGTCCTGTCTTTAAAGAGAAGGAAACTGAAGTGAAGAGAGAGTGCATAAGCACATAAAGGGCCGGCCCAAGGTCAGGCAATAAAAGTATCAGTTTTACTAGTTTACATGCATTTTATCATAGTCCAAGACAGAGAGATTCTGAAAAAAGATATTTAATGACAGAAAATAAAAGAACAGTCTACACTGCAGCCACAATTTTAATTCCAATGCCTCATTCCTGTCACTATCACCCAGCAAGCTATAATCTTCCCATTAATGCTAAACACTTCCCATGACATACTGGAGAAAAAGACTCCTTTTTAGGAGAAGACGACAGGTGGGAACCTCTAACAAATTTGTTTTGCTGAAATATTCTAAAGAGTACTTTTTTCCTCGCAATGTTTTACAAAAATACTCTTTTTTTTCTTTAAAGCTTGACATGTTTCTATTTCTAAAGACCATACACTTTGCTTAAGACATGGGACCAATTTGCTAAATATCAGATTCCTTAGTTTAGCAATTTTAAAGTGAAAACATGTTTGTTCTCTCATACCAAGACCATTACCTTAGATTTTAAGTGCATGTCAGTCTAAACATGACTAGAAACTTTGGTTTGAAGACAAAAGCAATAGATTACACTTAATGCAAAGGATTGCCCATTGGCTTCTTCAAGCAGCACATTATAGCTGGAACAATGGGGGACTTTAGATTCTTGCATTACAACATCTGTAATGAAGCCCACGTACTAAATTTTATGTATCTCTGCTTCTGTGTAACTCTACTCCTGTGGCCCGTATATCGGCATTTGGAGAAGGATACTTCCACCCTCAGAGCCTTAACGACCAATCCCCCTCTTCATTCTCCAAGTCTCATTTTACAAGCATGCATATACATCCACCAAAGTACCAAATCTAGATTGACAGCTAAAAGCATTATATTTAGCATATATGGCACGCAATTAGAAATCTGAGTGTTTCCAAAAGGCAAAAGTTTTTGATTCTGATCTCGGAGTATTTTTACACTGCATTAACTGGTATTTTTCTCCTAATTGAAGTTGATTTAAGTGAGATCAGAGTCAGGCCCAAGAGCTACAGGCTGAACTTCTCATCTGAAGTAGTTTGTAATGTAATTTTGTCCTTGCTAACTGTTGATGGCTTGTCCTCATCCCATTTTAACCTACAACCATCAGCTCCTTTAATGGAAGTGTCTATAAAGATCTTCTCTAAAATATGCTTTTCCAGCACACTTAATGTCTTTTAATGTCTTTCCAATTAAATCCAGATGTGAAAAGCTTAAGGAACAGTTCTCAGGACTGAAAAAGATGACATAAATCTTGCAGCTGACAGAGATCCCACTGAGCTCAGTTGGGGAAACTCACAGAGGACTTCTTGTGGGCCAGAAAAGCTGCTGGGTATAAAGACAGATGTGTATACTCCTATTAAAAAAATTTAAATAAAAACTGACTCCTACAATGAGGTATCCACAATTATCAGGGACATTACTAACTCAGTCCCTCAATGTGCTGAGCACATCCTGTGCGGTACAGATTTCCCTCATCTTTTCAGGAAGTTTATCAGAGTTGAAGGGGGTCACATCTGTTTGGGAAAGA
>NW_010509813.1:77564-132383 GCF_000687285.1 Phaethon lepturus
TCAGTGTTGCAGCTCTTAAACCAGTGTAGGGGCAGATTCCGGAAAACACTGTCCGCCTTGGTCTCGTACTGCTATCAACAGGGAGGTAATGGACTTGGCAAAGTGAGACTCTGAATTTCTGCCCTCTCTCCTTTACCTCCTCCATAATCAGGTTAGCAGATTAAATCATGGTGTCACTACAGAAGAGTCCCCAAGTGTGCTACTAATTATAAATTCTTACCAATCTGATAGGAAACTGGGCATTCCTAGTAGCTGACTACCACTGCTGGGCAAGTGCTGTTTGTGCAGCTGTAAATTTGGGGTTTGTTTTGCTGTAATCACTTGTACACTCTCAGGATTTTTTTATTTTTTATTTTAACAACAGTAGATCATCTTATTTTGCCCCTCCTGCACTGTAAATGTGGGCTCAGCTCAAGCCATATCTTTCAGAGGGACAGGAAATAACCCACACACAGAGCTTGTGTTAAAGAAAGTCCCTAGAACACTGCCCAATGCTAACAGCTTTAATACTTTCCTACCCTCCTGCTACTTACTTACTTATTTGTGAAACTGGTAAATTATCCAGACAGCTCAATGATCTTTAAAGAGTTACATCTTCATGAGACACCAGAAGGAAAAAAAGGAAAAACTTTCCAGGACAGAAGAAAAACCCATTTGTAACTGAAGATTATGTTTGAGTCCATGTTTGTTAGTGACAGGAACTTCACTAGAGACATTTTGGGTAGTATTACTTAATTTCATTGCATTTTTCTAATGCCCATAGAAAAGTTTCAATACACCTTTGTGTCATGAGTGAGTGTGCGGCAACATGGAACTAGATACCTGAATTAAAGGACAATCTTACATACTCAAGTACAACAATAAGTGATCAAACATGGGATCTGGACAATAGCACAGACCTAACACCGAAAGCGGTAGGCTCCTAAACACAGGCACAAGGGCTCTTGAAGATAAAATTCCTCCGGTTCTCCACTTGCTTTATTTTCCACAATGGCCAGCACTTTTCAGATTATCACTCCTGCAGGGCTGAAGGCTGGATCAGACTCCCACCAAAATCAGTGCTTCATGACCATCACTCAGGAGACATGAGGAATGCCCTTCCCTTGGAATGAGCCTCTGCCTCTGCAAGGATCCCACTCTTGGCTAGCTCAGGGAATGAGTTCAAATCTCCTGTGCTTTGCTGCCAGGGACCACCAGGCCAGCTCTGATTTATAGCTTTTTCTTTGCAGTTTTATGATACAAGAATGTTCACTTGTAATTACAACAGCATTTTGTTGGCTCCCTGCCTTCACTTGGGTATGCACAACACTATATCCTTCATTCCAGCCTTTTTATGTCAAGACCCCAAATTTGAGAGAAAAGTACATCAGAAGTATTATGAAGATGCTGCAGATCTTGCTGCTTCTCAAAGAGGGGACTCGTACATATTTTTGGGGGGGGGGACACACACACAACACTTGACCAGCTGGATAGGACACTGAACTAGGAGTCAGGAGGAGAGCTGGTCAAAATTCTTTCTCAGAAAAACACTAAATCAAGGAACAAACCTTTTTAGGAAAATATGTCAATATTGTGAAGGGCTTTTCTAGGTCCAGGATAGACTCTCCAGTCAAAATATCACAGGCGAGCACCACACATAACCACTGGGATAATGACTATGCTTGGTGTGGCACATTCATATACTTGTTGGTTCTTCTGTGTGAAAAAATTTCGAGAGGCCTCTTGTTCATTTCAAAGTGAATGAAAATACTTGAACTTGCAATGTGTTTTCTGGGATAAAACATCTGTTTCATTAAAAAGACAGTGATTCTGCCACTAATCTGCTGTGTGACCTTGGAGAACCACTTTAGCTCAGTATCTTTCAGACATATACTTATGTCATACCTATCATGACTTTGAGATCATCAAGCAGTACATTTCCACCACTTGTGGTATGAATTTGATTTTGTCATTTTCAGTAGAGGCATACACTTCTTCAGAGGAAATTCCAGGTATTTTAGATACCATTTAAGAGTTAACTGTCAAACAATTTCCAAGTCTTTTAAACAAAGAATACTACTGTGCTAGCTTAAGTTATAGAGCCATATATGTCCCATTTAAAGTGGTTGTGATTAAGAAGAAACACTAAGCTTAGATTTGTCTACTAAATGAGAAAAGTGTAAAGCCAATAAACTGTATCTAGGGTTTTAGCTGGGAGATTAAATAAATGGCACATTTGTTCCTGGTCACTGAATTTTTAACCTGGCTCTGTTGCTCCTGCTGTTAAGCTCCTTTACGTTCCTTACTAGCCCATAGGATCCAGCAATCACAGCTCTCAGTGTTTGGAATTAGAGGTGAACTGCAAAATAAAACCACTTTTTGGGGAGAGCTAGTGTATGGCACGTGCCACATATTCTGACAGAAGGCAGCAGCTGAAAAGATCAGTTTTTAAAAAGAGGACTTCTTCCACAGATTTTTTAAAATTTTAGATTAGATGTATAAATTGCAATTTACCATTTGGTTCTGAGGATTCTGACAATATCTGGAAAACCTGGAAGATGCTGCTGAATCTGCTGGATAAAATGCAAGCTGTACCTTGTCTAGCTCCTTAGCACAGGAGAGAAGAGGTTGAGCCTTATGCTTGGACTCAGATTTCTATCTCAGGTGTGAGAATACCTTTCAAGTGCCCCAAAGTTTGCCTTTATTATACAGCAAGGAGGAAAGAAAAAAACCCTGGATTTCTAGCAATAAAACAAAGCTATACTATTTCTGTCCCCCCTATCCCATTTCAAGCTTATATTAATGTTTTTAATAATCTTTTTTTTTTTAAGTAAAATATTTTAACCCGCCTTTTTGGAATACAGGAGCAGTATCATGACTTCATTGCACCTCCTTTTTCTTCAAAATCCTGTGAGGGTATTTGGGTATTTCCTAAAGGTGAAATAAAAAACTAATTTGCCTTCAGTGACTCATCACTCTAGTGATCAAGTTAGATGACAGCGTTGCAGAAAACTCTCACAATACGTATTTTTCTCCCGCCTAGTCCAGTGCTGCTATTTTACACACAAATTCAACCATTTCTTTAGCAAATGCATCTTGAGGTGAAAGTTCAGTCTTCGCGTAAATCAGTACCAGCTACCTTCCTATTCATTTTGTGAAGTGACAGATGTACTTTTCATTGGATTATTTTATATTTTCTACTGCTTGCAGCTCCCCCTCTTAATGAGGTGGCCAAACGTACCCTCAGATTCAGCTTCTACTGCTGTTGTGTGTTAATTTAAGTAGGAACTGGCTGTGTGCACCTGGATTTGCTCTACAGTCATTAACTCCTACTTCTGGCTGCTACTGCAACACAGGTAGAAAGATCAAAATATATGGGACGGATCAGGCACTTTCAGTCGTCTCCATGAACCCTGTCCTACGCGCTTCTCTGGTAAGAATGGTATACATGGGTAATATGTAGCTCAAAAAGTGCTTCAGGAGAGACATTAACAAGCAGGAACCAGATTTCATCAGGAACTCTAAGTTCTTAAGTTCAGGAACCTCTCCAACTGGCAGCTCAGCAATGCAGATTAGACACCCCTTGACTATGATTAACTGAGCTCTGCAACTATGGACCTGCTTTTCCTCCATTTACAGTTACAGTCAAAAATATAGATAAATGTCCAACAACTTTGCAGAACAGCTGGCTTTTAGTCTGGAATATCTGCTAACGGCTATTTTATCATTTCATCCTAGCATCTATTATTAAAATCCATTAACCACAGCTGTCAAAAAGACCTTATTCAAAATCTTGCTAGTTACAAAATAACCTGTCAGGGTTAGATTCAATAAAGAATTCAGGTGCTTACAAATTAGGCACTGTGAGAGCGAAGTTTTAAATAGCACATCCCTGGAATAAAATCAAAGGTCTAAAGTTAAGTGCTTGGTTTCTTTCTTTGGTGTTAAGAGGAGAGCCAGGTTTCTCTGAAGAATGACTCGAGAAAGCTACATGCTGAGTGTGGAGCTACCTGCAGGCAACGAGGTACTCCAAGCCCAGAGGTGAACTCCTGCTCCTCTCTGGAGTTCAGCTGCAAAGCCAGGACCACATGTAGAGGACCTGGCTGCTTGGCCAGCTAGTGTCTATAGATGTACAGTCCTGTCCTCAAGACAGCTGGCTCTTCCAGCTTGTTGACAGGCCTGAGCAGAGCTCACTGCTTTCGCTGAGAAGATGACCACTGGAGAAGCGGGTGGAGGTGAGACTCCCCTTTTTGTCAATGGCACGGATGTCAGAACATTTTTCTACAGTACAAGAGATAGAGATTTTAGCTTTCCTAAATTTAGGTCAACAAACCACACACCCCGCCTCCTAGGTGACAATCTAACCTCCAGGATCAGTGATAGGTAAGATTCAGGTATTGTGGAAAAAATAACTCAACATTCATGGGTCAAAGGAAAAATAGTGCAAGGAAGGGCCTGACTCCAGAGGCTAATGATCACAGCAGTTACTGAGCTGTCCTGAGGATCACCCCATGTTCCCCAGATAATTTCTGTTCTTTATCTAATTGATACTTTAACACTAAGTTCAGAGGTGATGAAAGCAGGAACGGGAATCCAGTACTTCTGCTCTTCAGTGGCTGCTTTAACTGGTATGATGCAATAATATTCCTTTCCATGCTTTCTCTGTGCAACCATGAGTATTTTAAGTTTTTGTTATTCAGTGGCTCTGGTTATATGGGAAGGCAGATAAATAGCTGTACTTGCACTTAGACAGTCTCCTGTGACATGTCATTGTGAATACCTTAAGGCCATGGAAGGAACAGAGTCCGCGTTCATGTTTCCTGAGTAAGTCAATGTTACTGTGTACAGCATGGAAACCACTAGCAACTGCTCCAGCCACAGCTAAGAAGAAAAGCCTTGAGTATGCTGTTTTATCTAATTTTTTTTTTCCATAAGAGGCATGTTCATTAATATACAGCTCTGTCTTACTAAAAGATTTTATTAAGATTAATAATAATAATCCTTCACTACATAAGCCTGCTCATGTATGCAAACCCTATGAGATTGTTTCCAGGATCAGGCTACAAGCAGTTTTACTCTGCCATGAGAGAGTAAAATTAAGTTACTTAAAATCAACACACAATAAAAGCAGAAATACTAATGTAACTTAAATGGCAGTAGAGACTAAAACATCATGGCCAGCCTCAGCGCTAAGAATTTAATACTTTTAGCTGCCCATAAACAATACAATCATAGCATGAAGGAAACACTAGCTTTTCAAGGCTGCTACCAGAAGCAGAGAAAATACACTCATAATCATGCACATTATACAGTAATATTCTTCAAGCACAAAATAAGACCTAACCGAAACCATGCTTGAGATAACTGTCATGCTATCAAGTTACAATAAAGAGAAGAGGAGATCAGATTTATTCTTTCCTTCACAATGAAATCAGTATAAACAAATCATATAATGTTTGGACACCAAACTCCTGAAACAAAGAAACCTAGAAAATCTCTTAAAGCCACCCACAGACTCCGCATGCTAGTCTGTGATTATACAACTGGAGAAGATCATCCAAACTGCGATGTAAACCAATGTCAGCCTGCAAATGATAGTACTACAATGGTTCTAACAAAAAATAAAGCCAGTCCTTGGAACAGCCATCAGTAAGGAATACTTTCATGTTTATCTAACCATTTTCCCCGTAAATGAGGAATAGTTTTTTTTTAAAACTTAGAGAAAGAAAACAACTTAATCCACATACTGAGGATAATAGCTCTCTTGTGTGTCTTTACTGAACTGCAACACACATCGAGCTAAACAAAAATGAGCCTGGGACCAACAGTAAAAGAGAAGGCTTCCTAATGCACCCCAGTGCCTATTGCATTTCAACCTGTTCCTCTATGAAACCCATTTTGTCCTCATTATTTGTTACATGGGAATATTCACCCCCATTTTAGAAATATATATGTATGCCAAACAGCATATCTCTTTCTCCTATGGACTACACACAAAAAGAGAAGATCAAAAACTGAAAAACTTTCTGTCCTTTCAGGAAAATACAGTGTTTCTGTAGACCATATGCCTACCTCAGAACTGTAGTTTTGTTCCTTGCCTGGCAGCCAGAAGCAAATTATTCTAGATCCGAAAAAAGCTGTGCCTGTCTAGAAGAGATGTGAAAGAGTATGGCCAGCTCTCTGTCTATAGATATTGCCTTGAAAGTGTAAACCTCTGTGTACTTCTTAGGCAAGGCTTCACGAGATGCAAGTCACACAACGTTAAGGATGCTAAAACAGTGGACTAACCCAGTTGGCCTGAAGGTGGGGTCTATGATCCATCCATTTTTTGGCCCATTTCTACTCAATTTAAGATCCTGTAAGGCTGAAAAATGCTTTACTCAAATAAGAAGTTAATGATAACGTACAAGCACATTCCTTTTTGCAAATGCTGTGAAAAGCAGTGGCATTTCTTTCCTTCTAGCTTTGCTATAGAGGAATTTGATCATTCAAACATGTATTTAGTAAAGAAATTCACTTCATTAAAAACAACCACCCCTGCAAATTGGTTAATAATTTATATTTCCTTAACATTAATCTCATTCTTGTCTTTAAGCCACAATTGACTGAACTGTAACTTGGTATCAACAATGAGTATTAATCATACAAAAGAAAACAAAAGAAGCAGTAATGAACTGACAAAGCTTGTTAGTCTTCTCCAGTAAGGGTGCAACAATTAACAATACAGTGAATGTATATCAATTTTTCAAATATATAAATAAAAGAATGGTAGCTGACAAAAACTCAAGAATCTTGGAGAAAAAAGATCTAATCATTATTACAGCTAACAGACTGTGAAAGAACACTTTATTAAGATGATGACAAAAAAAATTTGTACTAAAATGAACAAACTGTCATTCTTAAGAAAGTATCTTCTGCAGTATTTACACGAAGGTTGTTCCTTCATATAGTAATATAGGCTTCTTATATTGCTGTATTGCAAACATCAGATCTTTTCTAGGTCTTATTCACAGTATCATGCCTGGCTAAAAGCTGTGCTACCGGCATCAGTGTTACCAGGAGTTGCACACTGAGCTAACAATGCACTTGTACATGAACAGTGCTTTTCAGGAAACATGAGAAAAAAGGTTTCTAGCTGCTCTTTGTGATTACTAGCTCTCCCGTGTTTTAACTATTGCAGTGATTTCATCAAAGCTGGTCATATATGAAGAGCTAAAATAAAATAATTTTCCCCAATATTTTGATACCATTTTCAATATGGAGTTTTAAGCTATAATGTTTATAATGGAATATAAATTATTATGAATTCTAAAGGCAAAACACAAAAGTAAAGAAGAAATTATTTTTTAAGCCGCATCTTCAATCAAAACGTAACTCCCACCCTTTGAAAACTCCCAAGGGAGTTTTCAGTAAACTCTCAGAATTGCACGCTGATATTTTTTTGTATCGTAGTTGCAGGTGCATAATGTACGCTACATATTTTAATAAACAAAATGCTTACTTTGCTAACAATTTCTAAAAAGAGCAAACCCCTCCTTATAACAGCTGCAGTGGCCCAGATGCCATAAAAGCAGAATGCCTTTGCTATGCAGGGAGGGGCAGCCTCCCCTTCCTGCCGGCGCGTGGAGGTCCCAGCCCGCACCGGCCTTTCCCAAGCGCATCGTGCCCGGTGGGGTTTGGCCATGGGAGCGGGCAGGATCGTGCGTGCAGAACTGGCTTAAAGAACAAAACGTGGCACGTGTTGGTTTGTTGCTGTACAGGCGGCAGAGGGGTTTCAGACCTGGCTTGCTGAGCGGAAGGCAGGAGCTCCAGCCCCGTGCCTCAGGCTCCCTGGGGCACCACAGTGCAACTGCCCCGCTTTTCTGATTTGGCAACAGGATCATCCTCCAGCCCTGAAAAATTGACTTCGTGAAGAATAACAACCTACCAAACAGAGCTGTTCGTTTCTGATGAACAGCGCAGTCTGGCAGGCAGAGGAGATGTTTGCACTGCACTGTTTGGCTTTGTGGGAAGATAACATTTTCTACTGCTGTCTCTACAAAGCTCTTTATACACTGTTAGACTGAAAGGAGCAAGCCACAAAAGCACTGATTGCTCCTGAAAAAGAGCAAAGCTTCTTCCTTGTAAAGCACTGTGGAAGGTCCTACCCAGTAGCGCTAGAAACTCCAGCTCTCCGCTTTCCCAGGGAAGCGGCAGCGCAGAGCTCCTGACCTCCTCCCAGGATTATTACTCTCTCTGTCCTTCATCCATGTTTTTCACCAGTTCCCCTCAGCAGTGGAAAATCAGTCATCGGGGCCATTTTACTGCTGCGCTGTTTCAACCTGCAGGTTGCCTTGGCTGACAGGGTGCTCGCCCTCCCTGGGCATCCAAAGAGCCGAGCACGGCGTCTAATGGGAAAGGAGGAAGCAGGTTTTTGCCTCTAACATCCCATAAGAAGAAAAGGGTAAGCAGAGAGTGAGGTGAGGTGAGGCTTGAGATCAGGCAGAAACTGATCTGTGATCCCCATCGTGCAAATGAGGGGCTGTCATGCCCCTTTCTCTTTGGGGAACGCTATCAGGCAGGAGTAACTTGGCAGCTGCGCTCTCATAGTAGCCAGTTTGGATTCCTACGTACTCTTCAGTCCTGTACATTGTATTATTACTTTGTGTTTAGATGTAGAAAACTCCATGCACCTGCGCCACACAGCATTAAACCCTACAGCTATTAAATCTGCTAACACAGAAGCCAACTCAGCCAGCGGATTTATTTGATGTGGTCACTCGCTACAAAGTGGGTTGAAGGCACAAACTTCTCTCAAGCCCACCACTGCAGAAACAACTGTAGCGTTTTATTGATGTGGGCAGGACCCAAGTGAATTAAGGGCAATTTGCGGCACACTTGAAAAATAAGATTTTTTTTAAACAAAGAAACAAAGTTCCCTTGTTCAGTTTTAACACATTTCTTGACTTGTATTACCCACTTTTTCCTTTCCCATTCCCAAGGAAGGTTCCATTAATCATCCCTCTAATGGAAACACTTGTGTCTGATCACTGAGCAGTGGACACAGGCATAGTCTTGGGCATGCACTGAACAAGAAGCCCAAGGGAAGCCTAGCTGAAAAGTTTGGGAAAGCAAGGATGCCTTTTTAAAATAAACTTTGGAGAGGTCAGCAGGACAGCAAGGGGTCAACACCAGGCAGCCAGTGGGTGGATGGCACAGGAGAAAGACAACAACACTTGTCATTAATTATATCTGTTGGAATGCTACACATTTTCCCCCCCAAGTGGTAGTACTCCAGACATCCAAGCACAATCTCTCCCACGTCCTACTCGACCCCAGGCAGGGCACATGCCAAGAAGCTTTCATACACTAGAAGCCAAGAAGTAGCTAATACAAGTGGAGGTTAAAGAATTTAAATTGTCCCTCCACTTTGAAACATTTTTTTCTCTAGTTTAAAGCCATCCTCTCATAACTGTCTCCTCTGCCAGTGAAATACATATTCTCTTAGAGCTAAATATGGCTGGATTTCAGTGCCCAGCCTCAAGCTAACAAAACTCTGACTTTCTTTGGAGAGGAATAACTACTGGGAACTGGACTGCTTGGAACAAGAACTCCACTCTTAAAATTGATCCTGCAAGATGCTAATACAATGTACCACTTCCCTGGGTCTAGATGTATCTGACCTGCAAAGGTGTTTTCTCCTATAAACATTCTTTGCAAAATGTCTGCAAATGCTGGAGTGCCTCAGAACAGGTGATGCTCTTGCAAAACTTTGAACTATCTCTATTAATAAAGCTAACTGTTTTGTAACCAGTAGTATCTTTTATTTTAATGAAATCCCCAATAAATTGTCGATTGGAGAAGAAATGGCAGGCTAGTAATTCATGGATGGATCCATTCTGACTTAACCCTGAACTCGCCAAGGACATAGTCAAAGTTCATTGTTTATTGTGAGCAGAAGGAGATGGGTATCTCTGGATCACAGTTTATCCTATCCTAAAAAGATAGGTGGGAGGAATCAGCCTCTGGAAATGCTTCTCTCTGTACTTTCACTATAGAGAAACCCATAAAATTAGCCCAACCTAGAAGCATTGTAGGTGTCTGAAAGGTATGCAAGATGTTTTAGTGACTATATAGTTTATGAGGAAGCTTTGGGTATTAGAACTCCAGCATAGTAGTTAGAGTAGTCAGAAATCATGGAACAATGATTTTACCTGTCCATGTTGTGAAAATTTCTGCCCATTTCTGCAGAGTGGCCTGAGATGTCTTAAAATCAGCTTGTGGGGTCCTTTAGCATATATGGAATAAAAAAGCAGAATTTGGGGGGCAGGATCATGCCAGAGGAGAGTGGGGTGTCCCCTGTACACTGCAGAGCACTGTTTCATACTAACGGAATTAGACAGAGATAACAACTTGAGCGAGAACAATCTGGATATGTTAAGCCTTCTGCGTTCTGATTATTAAGTGGGGAAGAACAGAAAAGCCTGTGCTGGGGCCACTGAAAAACTTTGCAGTACTCTGTGGCTTAAGGAGAAATTCCCCTACAATGCAGGGAAACCCCCTACCCTAAATCCATCTCTTTAAGATCGCAGTAGGAAATAATATAACTTTTTTTAGAGAACAAGAAGATCTTTAGAAGGAAAGAGCTCCTTCAGCAGATAAAGAACCAGACTGTGTCTCTGTTGTAATTTGAATGATGCATCCAACAGGGAATATTCCAACTGAGTATTAATGTCTGCCAGCTCAAGATGCAAGATGGGCTTTGAACCCACAGCTTTAGAGCCCAGGTTAAGTCACCATATGCTTTTGAGAGCTTTTATTTAACTTTTACTCTGTAGTTTTCAAACTTCCATACAGTCATACCACATGGGCAAAAATGGGCTCACTCTACAAACAGAAAAATATTATGGAAGGAAACGTATGCAGTGGTAAGGCACAGTGTCCACAGGAAATTATTAATCATTTTTTTACTGAAAAAAGGAAAAACTGTCCAATGCTGAAAAAGTAGTAGCAGTGTAAAAGTAACTTGTTAGATGGATGAAGAACTCCAGAGTGACCCACAGCATTTGGCACTTAGAGGTCTGTTCTTCAATCCCAGCATTGAACAAAAGAGGTAAGAATAGAGACTAAGTTACACATAAAAATTTAAAAAGCAACCCTTCCTGCCTTCCCCTCAGAAAACAAAAGCAAAAAAGCCAAATACTGAGCCTGGTTGTGTTCATTTAAACCATTTGCAAAACTGCAGTTCTGAGTTGTGCTTGTATTAACCAGAGACCAGACTCCAGGCTTCTTTCCCTGTTTTGAGAAATTCATCATAGCTAGAAACTACTTCTATAGGAGTTGGAGAGACAGGCCTAAAATACAATGCAAACACAATGAATCCACTACTCAAAACTCTAAAAAAGACCTGACTGAATCATCAGTTTCAAAAAGAAGCACCCTTAGGTAGCAGCATTCATTCCTCAGGTTTCATCTGAGACCTCATTATGAAAGCCAGTTGGCACCACACCCCAGTACACTTTCAATTTAGCTCCTCTCCCTCTCTGAAAATGTGCATCAATTTTCCTGGCCTGTGCTACTTGGACTAGTGATGAAAGTTACCGGTTAGTGAGAGTTCTGTTCCATAGTTATAAAGTACATACATGCATCGATTCATAAAGCCAGGCAGGAATCTGAGTTGGTCTAGTGTATCCTCCTGCATGTCCTACTGTGATAGTGCTGTCCTTGCATGTTGATCAGAGAAATCCTGTCCTGCTCCACAGAATGTTAGAGACATTTAGCAGCTTCTTTCCATGGGTAAGCATTTTTCTGCTCAGAACTCATTCTTTGTCATCTGAATTTGCGTACCTTCAGATTCTTGCTATTGGTTCTCATTATGTTCTTCTCAGCTAGATCAAAGAGTCCCTTAGGAATCAAAAATTTTTTCTTCATAAGTACTTTGACAGAGTCAAGTCAGGTCCCAGTTTTTTTCCTTTAGACATTGCACCAAATGAGCTTTCAAGTCTCCCACCAGAAGGCATTTCCCTCCACTTCCTCCAGCAAATACTTTTTTTGTGGCTGTTTTCTGAACTTACCTCAGTGTTTCCATATCCCTTTAAAATGCTGACATCAGGACTAGACGAATTCTTCCAGCATCAGCTTGACCAATGACCAATGCCATATACAAGGATATACCTTGTAATTCATACTTACTATTATCTGCGACATTTGTGGTCAAGTACTGTAATGGGAACTCTTATTCAGTCGCCCATCTTATATGACCCCTGATCAGTTACTTTCCAGCTACAATTCTCTGTTCTGTCAGTATGGCCTTGATCCGTTGTTCCTTGATGAATAATTGTGCATTTAGCTGTGTCAGGATGGACTTTGTTGAATCAGCTAGGCTTCCTGCATTGTATTCTACAACTTACCACAATTTAACACTCTGCTGGTCTTTGTGCTATCAGCAAACATTACTGAGAGATGATTTTATGCCTACTTTCAGACCACTGACGAACATACTGCATATAACCCAAGGCTGAAAATTAAAACTGAGTTTTGAAGTGTTTATTTCTGTATAGTGTAGAGAAAGAGCAATAGAGTCTACTGTGTACTGGAACAGATTTCTCAGGATAACTTAGGAAATGCTGTATATATAATAAAAATAAAAAGTCAGGTCACATTTTCTGCCCTAGTCTCCAGCTTTGTGTAAACTAATGATAGGATTGAAAAGGAGATATTTTTATGTGCCAAGAAGACACTGCAGGTCAGGCTATCTGATTTCTGTGCAGATTAGGTATGTGGACCCTCCTTTTTCAGCAAAGTACAGCACATGCTCAAAATCCATGGCCTTCTCACACTTCTTTGGCATCTTAGGCTTAAGGAATACATATGAGAACAAGTCTTGAACTCTGTATGTTAGTCTGCTGCATTCTCAACAGAACTAACAAAGGAGAAGAGAAAAAAAAGGACACCTAGCCCACAAGTCTGTTATAATGTGAGGATAAAGTTGAATATTGCCAGCAATGTAAACTATCAAACTTGAAGCTGGGAGCTTTCAGTACAATACACCTTGTTAATGCAGAATACTGTATCTCTGCTGACATGAAATGTTTGAAGGGATCCAAAGAGATCTTGCCTACTTGTGGTGGGTTGGCTCTGGCTGGCAGCTAAGCCCCCACCCAGCCGCTCACTCACTCCTCCCCAGCAGGACAGGGGAGAGAATTGGAACCGCAAAAGTGAGAAAAACTCATGGGTTGATAAAGATGGTTTAACAAGTGAAGAAAAAGGAGATAAAACCAAGTGATGCAAAGGACCTACCACCTCGCACCAGCAGACCAGTGCTTAGCCACTCTCCAAGTGATGGTTACCTTTGGAAAAACTACCCCCCTGTTTCATTGCTGAACGTGATGTTATACGGCATGGAATATCTCCTTGGCCAGTTAGGGTCAGCTGTCCCAGCTGTGTCCCCTCCCAACCTCCTGCCCACCCTCTCTTGCTTGCATTGGGGTAGAGTGAGAAACAGAGAGCGCCTTGACCCTGTGCAAGCACTATTCAGCAACAGCTAAAACAATGGTGTGTTATCACTGTTTTTGTCACAAATTTAAACTGTAGCATCATACATGTGGCTATGAAGAAAATTAACTGTATCCCAGACAGACCCAGTAGACTACTGGACAACAATGGTGTGATAACAGGTACTGAATTCAGATTATGAAAGCAAGAGGTCAGATGGCTAACAAACAGCTCTGCTCTAGCCCAACTAGGTGTTTACCTTATTTGGCTATAAAGTATATAAGTCCTAAACAGCTGAATATCCTGAATACAACAGTCTGAGACTGTTAGAGCTAACAGAGCTATGAATGCCCACCTCCTCTAAACAATACTGTGTTTTCTTTCAAGAAAATAAAAGGTACCAGTATAACAAATCATAGGACTCCACATGAGACAAATAAAGGCTTTCTTAAAGCATGAGTTTTGCTTCATTGAATTTGTACTGCTTTTTTTTAAAAATAGCTTTTTATATGAAATTGATTGTTCTTCATTGCCTTGCGGTCTTAAACTTCATGCTCTGCTTGCTTCAGTATTTGAAAATCATTTATTTCAAAGTATTAATGTTATAAAAAGTTAATTGCACAGATAACCCTAAAAAAGATTGTTCAAACCATTCAAACTGCTTGATATTATTTAAGGTGGCCTTACTTAGATGTAAAAACAATGACTATCCTTATATCTTACTATTTTATTAGCTTACCAGATCATTTTAATTCTCAAAACTCACGTACTTGTATACTACTCACTGTATAGTAGCAACTTGCACTGTCTCAATGACAGGATATTAAATACCTTCCACTCTGTTTCCATTTAGTGTAGAAAGGAATCTAGGTCTATTGCATCCAGAAATGGAGTTAAGTTATCACAGAATATTGGTTTCAATGCTGAAAAATGTTGTGGCTTTGATGAAAAATTTAATTGCGAAATAAAGTTAAAATAAAAATAAGATAGAATGTCATCTATTGATTTCAAATAGAGTATTAGAAATACAATACAAAAATAAGTTCTGAAAATGCAGGTTTCTGCATCATCCTCACTCAACTGTGATGTTATTACTGGCCAAAACCACTTGGTTTTGTTCCCATAGCTTAGCTAAAAGTTTATTTGTTGATATATGACCCCAGAAAAATAATTCTCTGAGTCGGGATAGGAAAACAGCTTAGACATCCAGCCCTTCCTTTGGAAAGGTTTTCTAAAAGGCTCTATTGCTTTGGTCAGACTTTTGTGTCTGGGCTCATAATCTGGGAAGAGCAAAGCCATGAATCCCCCGAAGTTATTACTTTATATAAAGTGACCTGTTCTCAGGCTGTTATTCCAACCAGGGAGGCTGGCAAGAGAGATGAGGGTTATACCTACCTATAGCATAATAGGCTCTTCCCACTAAGCTCCTGAAAGCTGAAACACTGTGGGTTTTCTATCTTATAAATATCCAACTTAAGAAGAAAAAAGGACCAGGTAATCCATGAATTTAAGTGATGTTGGAATCCCAGTATGAGCAGAGACCTTTGGATCTTTCTCAGTTTTACATTCCATTGCCTGAAGCGTTTCCTTGAATTATTTCTTGCAGAGTTCAGCGTGTTGAACAATGGGATTTGAAGTTTGGAGGAGGAAGATTTGGATACACTGGAATCATGAGAGACGTGAACATCGGGCGGGAGAACGGCCATGGTTCACAGTCTTCCAGTGCTCTTCAGGGCCAGACCCAGCATGTTGCACTCACCTTGGTGACCACCCCCGGCGCCTGCAGCGGGGCAGTTCCCGGGGCGCATTCGCTGGACGCCACAGGAGCAGGTACCCGCTGCCTGCCCCGGGGGCCTTGCGGCAATGCCTCCCTTGAGCCACGCGCTTGGGTTACGTCCAGGAAAAGTCAGAGCGGAGGCAGGGCAGGAAGGGTGGGTGCTGGGCACCGGCTTCTTGTCCCTATATGAGGCTGGGAGATAGCCAGAGCCTATACCAGCCTCAGGAGCCAAAAAGCTCAGAACTGATTTTCTCAATAGTGAACTCAAATGTCTTTGCCAGTAGTTGTATCAAATGGATCAGAAAGTTGGGTAAAGTGCGTGGTAGACCATTTTATTAATCTAACCATACAGATTGAAAATTACATTATTCTGAATTTTGGTCTTTTCTAGACCTGCCAGAAACAGGATATCCTGAATCCAAGGTTTCCACGCATGAAAAAACATCAAATCACATTACAAATATTCAGGCAAAGGAGCTCTGTCTTATGACTAGTCATATTCAATTCTCATTATTATTCATCAGCAGTGACCATCCTCGGTGTTAAGTTTGAAGGAAGCACTCAAGATGGTTTTGAAAAGCGGGTTTGTGTTCTTCCATTTAATATTAAATCTGGTTTCCTTTCTTTTTCTTTGAGGAAATAAGCACCACTTCTTTACATTCTTTTGAAATATCTTTTTCTCACTAGTTCTGATGGAACTTCACTGCTCCTGATGAAGGAGGAAGTGGAGATGCCAACATTTGATGCTGATTCAGAGGCACCCACCACATGTTGTAAAAGCTGCTGCCTAAAAGGGATTATGTGTTCCTTGAACTATTATAGGCTTAAGAAGATACGAATAAACTTCCAAATTCCAAAATGATTAAAAGAATAGAAATACTCCCACAGAAAAGAAAAAAAAAGAGAACCAAAAAGAAAGTTGATGAAATGGAACCAATTCATGCCAAATTTTGCCAACACATTTTATATGAATAAGATGTCAGATGTCCTGGAGTTATTTATACGAGTAGTCTACAAACAAGAACTGTCAGTACCAGAAAAAATAGGTTTCATCAGCTTATTTTTTAGTTCCAGAACATTTACAAACCTGTAGCAAAGAATAATCCAAAAAGACTGTTATGTTCAGCAGATTATACAATGAAGAATCAGAAGACTAGTTTGTTCTGCTATAATTTAGAGCAGCACTGAGGCTAAGTCATGCTAGAGACTGTACAGATCGTACATGATGTGCAGTCTTCTTTGACCTCATCCTCCAGATCATAGTTCAGAGGTTGAAAAACATTTGAAAGGAGGCTAAGTCTTCAGAACTTTCTTAGTCAGAGATGGTCTATTACATAGACATGATGGTCACCGTTTGCTGAGGCTAGTTTCATGTCACAATTCTCAAGCATCTCTTTGAAATATATTTAATAGCTTCAGGTCACTATTCAGTTTTTGGTAAGTGTAAATTATTATCTCCTTTCTTTGAAAGGTACAGACAGAAAGAAAAGACCCTTAACTTTACTAGTCCTTGGCATTTATCAGAGGATTTTTTTTAATCAACAAAGCACCATAGTGGCTGACAATCTGAATGTAACAATCCAGGAATTACTGAACCAAACTATTTCATAATACATTGCAGTTCAGTTTCAGTATAACCATAAGCTTTATTGCATTCTTCTCTTTAGAAGCAGATCTCCCTTAGGCATACTATTTTTGACAGTCTAGAGTACATCCTCCATAAACCTAAATTCATATGGTAAGCTCTTATTCTTAAATCCAATTTTATCCTTATTTTGGGGGAAAAATTAAAGATAAGGATCAGTTTCTACTGATCAGCCCTTAGCTGCTTCAGAAAAAGGAATGCAAATTGACAAAGCTTCTTTATTTCTACTTATTATTCTAATTACTTATCCGCAGTTTGGATCATGATTACTTCTATTTATACTGGGAGCCTACACATTGCACTATTTCTGCATGACTGCTTGTCAAACAGACACCTCAAACAATGATAAACAGCTCCCTTTCATAATTGGAAATTCAGAATTTTTCAGGGGAAACAAGTGAAACATATTTTTTAAATAGAAGGTGACTGAGCTGCAAATTGGAGCTGAATAACTCAAATTTAGTAATAGAGACAGCCAGAAGTAAAACAAAGTCCAAAATAAAGATCAGGGCTCACAGTAGATAAAGTAAACTTTTAGTAATAAAGCATATTTACACATGCAAAATATTCAAAGTTTTTAACATGTTATGCAGTAGGCAGCTATACTCTCTAGACGTACTTCAAAAGTACTTCAAGGTCACCCACAATCAGCATGCAATTAATGGTTTTTGCTAGGGAGAACAACGAAATTGTATATAGGTAGCTCTGCCTCTGTTTTGAAGGTCATAAGGAAGAGGATAAATGTGAAATACCAGCTTTCGTTTACAAATAAGCCAGCATTTTATGTCATGTTAGAAAGCCTTTACACACGGTACAGTTAGGAAAACAAAACACGCACATCATCGTACGTTAGGAAATGATGCAGTTAAGTCAAAGTGACAGTCTGAAAATTAGGGCGGCTAATGGGGAGCATTGACACAAACTGTTTTTAGCCTCCGCGTAAGAAGCTGACGTGCCGGTGACATGCCCTACAGGTCTGACTCACAGGCTGCTCTGCGTGACAAACTTCCTCCTTCACACACTGCGAAGCAAAGTAACACTAAGGAATTACTCGAGAGAAAGTTTGTCAACCCCTACAAGTTCGGGCAGAAAGAAAGGCGCAAACGATTTTAAGTCAGCAGTACTTTTCCTTCTAGACGAAGCTAGCGCAATGCAGCCCACGTCTTCAGAGCCTGCCGTGGCGAGGTGTCGAGAGCGCTCCGGTTCAACGGGCTACGGTCGGCAAGGGATGCGCAGCACGTTTCAAGTTGTGCCCCGAATCATGCAAGCATCCAGTATGCTCACAACGGTTCTAGCAGTCATCCCGAAGATTTGCACACAACCCACGGCCACACAAAAAGAAGGCTGGAGCATATGGCAAGGTTTTTAGTTGCTCCAAAAGACATCAGAGAACTTTACACGCAACCAAATGCGTGTAACCAACGCATATCCAAATGCTTCAAAACTGTTTGTAAAATATCACTATTATGCTGTTGGGACTGATCCTGCTGTCATTCTCCTTCCACTTCAGTAAGCCCACAGCTCTTCATGCAGTGGCATTTATTGAAAAATACCAGCAGAGAAAACACAGAGCTGTAGTTAGAAGATGCTACATCAGCTACATCAACTTAGTGTTAGAAGACGCTAACGAAGGTATATGTATATAATTACATATTTTGCAGGTTCAGATTTGTCCTGTCATGTACTCAGTCTGTCTGCAGCTGTAGTGTGATGTAGGTGATGCTACATCAGCATCTTCTAACTTAGTGTTAGAAGACGCTAATGAAGGTATATGTATATAATTACATATTTTGCAGGTTCAGATTTGTCCTGTCATGTACTCAGTCTGTCTGCTCCAGCTTAGCAGTTTCAGTAAGGTGAGCATGCTCCTGGACAGGTGATGTGACACCTGCAAAATTCCCCTTTTGTCCCCAGCCCCTTCCTCTCCCATTCATCCTGTGTGAACAACTAGCCCTGAATATGCTATCTAATCCTAGAAGCTCCTTCTAGGACTAACTTACTGCCAGTTTTGGTCAGACATCTGCTTTATCTTACTCTATACTCAAGGCTTAGAGTCGCACCCACTTTGAGTGACAAGAAGCAGCAAATTGCATTACCCTGTTAATCTTCGAGATAGTCACAACAGTTCAGTGTGGTATGCTGGCAGTATGGTTAAACTCAGACCTTCTGCTCCAAAAGAAAATGTCCCTTACTCTTTAGATAAAAGAAAGTCTTTGCTAAACCCTTACTACAGCAATGGTTATGCAGATGATTCTTTTGGTGCCAATATCTGCTTAAGCAGTTCTTCTCCACTCCTTTTCTCTCTATCCCCCAATAACCATTCCAGCCCTTGTGTTGCTCCACTAATTATGCTGCTACAGGTGTCCATCAGGACATACCAGTGACTGGCCTACAACTAATTTGCTAGGCAAAAAGTTATATTTAATGTCAGTCAGTTTTCCCATCTCATTCATCCTACAGGCCTGAAGAGTTGCACCAAGACAAGGAGTGGCATGTCAGGCATACACCTTAGGGTCACCACTAACAGATGGTCTGTGCAACCATGCCCGATGAACTACATTAGAAATGTGATTCACTGGGAAAGTTAATTCAGTTACATAGGCTGCTTCACAGCAGGAACCACAGGTTTATTGTGGAATAGTGCAATTATGCTATTCTCTACAGAATCCCAAGGCTGGTTTGGCAGGACGGCTAAGCCGATCAACATCATGTCACTGATAAAATCAGCTGTCCAATCTCTCCCCTCCCACCCCAGGAACATGCTCCTGCCCCCAGTCTTCCACCACCATGGGCACCTGACTCACCCCCAAGGGGAGCCGTAAATCTATTCACATGTTTTCGCAGGATTCATTTTTTCTAGGTCGAGACCTCTGATCTGAGTCCCCACAGGGGCAGGTACCTGCGCAAAGGAACCAGGGAGACCATGCAGTTGGGAGCAAGATGGCAGGAAAGGGATGAGACCTCTTCTTTCGGTAGCAGCTAGCAATTAAGTTGGTTTAGCTTTACTGTCAAACTACATAATGACTAATGAAAAACAAAGAAGTACTACCTGTCTGTCAATCTTCCAGCGAGCATAAAAAGGTAGGAAGGTTCATTCTCCTAGCTTAACGTGGTCGCACGTTAAAACTGGGCAAAGAAGGTGGATTAATTTCTGCTGAGCTGCGAGTTTTGGGAGGATAACAGGCATGGCTCATTAGCTCTACTAGGGGTAGGGGAGGGGAAGGTGGCTTTTCACCTAGGGGCTTAGATAAACATGGAATTTTGCAGGAAAATGCTTTAAGCAGTCAAGCTTGAGAGGAAACATCGGACTAAAGTTTGCATCTTAGCTGTCTTTTCAACTAACAGTGGCGATACATTCTATGGAAATTACATGTATAGGATTGTGTTTAGTCTCTACCCTGTGCAGGTTGTCTTTTTTTATAGCCTTTTATCGATTCTTTGGTAAAAGGGTTCTGAAATGCAACTTCTCTCACTTGGTGCTTTGACAATACAGAGACTTTGGCAGCAATACCAACTACAGAATACGAAGGTCTGATTCGGCATCCCTCTTAGCCTGAGATTTCCCACTTCTTATAAGGGCCTATGCACTAAATGACAGAAACTAGGCTGTACAGACAAAGATACAGATAAAGAAAGTCTTGTAATAAAATATTATGGTGCTTAGAAGCATGCTCTTCTACTCTGAATACCTAAATCTAGTGGAAAGTGTCCCTGCCCACGGCCGGGGGCTTGAAACTAGATGATTTTTAAGGTCCCTTCTAACCCAAAGCATGCTATGATTCTGTGATGATGCTATGAGTCTATGAATATAGACACAGGAACAACAACAACAAAAAAGAATTAGAGTAAACCGAGGGGGAAAAAAAAGCCTTTATCCCCTCAGATTATTTCCCTCTCTCTCTCACCTTGCCCACATCACAGCCTCAACTGGGGGTGTGCTCTGCTCCTCCCGCTGAGGCTGCGGCACTGTGCAGGCAACAGCTTAAGGTTCCCAGCAAGAGAGGAGACAGCTGCCTGACTCTATGCCTGGTCATCTGGGAGAAGAAAGACCTGGGTTTCATTTTCTACTAATAAGACTTGTTTTCTATTTTATCTAACGTTTTATTTTCTACATATGTGAACAGTTTTAGGTAGTTTAAGGTATAACAGTAAGGTGTATTTGGAATTATGCTGTTTATAGGGTGAGGTATAGACCTATAGCTCTTGCATTTTACATTTAGTCAGAACATTGGAGGTTTTATTAGCACCTATTTTTAAGTAGTTAACACTTTGACTTGCCATAATTCTAAAGACCTGTTTAAAGTCAAAAGATCCAGTGAATTTAGTCCCAGCCTTTGAGAACTCCACAGAACATGGCAGGACCTTGGGCCATCCATGGGCAACACTCTGCGTAGCTAGTGCAACCTCTATGGACATACAGCAACAAGCTTGACAGATATAACCTGAGAGGTCACCGAGAGCTTGAGCAGACCTCAGCGTGATGGGGGGAGCAATTTGGTTAGCTTTTGTAGCCTGCAATACACAGATTTAGCGATACACTGACCACCCCAGCTAGCAGCTTACAGTACCGCAGGTGGACTCGAAGCTAAGTGCTTCCTAACTGGTGACATGTTTTCTCCCGGACAAGGTCTGTCAACACAGTTTTTCTTTTTAATTCTTCTATTCAAAGATTTGGGGCTAAACTACTACCATTATAAATGGGATGAAACTGTGACTTCTCTGTTGTGGAATTCAGCCGTTCAAAGTTTAGGCGGTAATTCCAGGTTGTTTTCTTATGCAGTATTGCTTATTCACCTGTTGCCAGCCCCACAATGTTTTCATTCAACAGAAGAAAATTTGCTTGATTCCTACCTCTCAACAAACAGAAATTAACTGGCTTGCTTGCAACCATGCATGAAGACATTAGACCCAGCTGCTGTATATCTACAGCAGGCCTCAAGTTAAGATTAAAGCGGTGTACAGTGCCAAGTAAATTGACCTAACCAGCAGTTTTCTCTGGAAAGAATACTGAACAGAACTGTAATATACCTCCTCTAATTTTCTTGCGTCAGCACTAAAGATAACATTAGGTATTTGCTTCACATCATTTACAAGGGAAAAAACCTTGCATGGGAAAGTGTAGCAAGGAGCTGAAGCGGTAAGAGAAAGGACTGGTGAGATGCAGGTTTGCGGGAAAGAACCTGGGACAGAAACAGTGAAGGGCATTAAACCCTTTCCTTTGGCATTTGCTTTCTCCAGGGCTACACCACGCAGTAACGCTGGCGCTTAAAGAGAATAGCCTGCACAAAGTGGTTCAGGGCAGGCTCCCGCGTCGCTCGCACGACCTTACCCCGGGAGAGAGCCTGCACAGGGTGCGGATTTCACGCCGCTGCCCCGTGCAAGCACAGCACCGGCAGCAGAAAGCCCCCACGTCCCACCCACGCCCTCGCCCACCACCCTGAGGCTGGGTTTCCAGGCGGTCCCCGCACCGGCAGCTGGCACGGCGCTGCTGGCAGAGATTTCTGATCACGGCGGTGTGGGTCTGTAGTGCCAATACCTGCCTACCCAGACCAAAATTTGCAACTTCCTTCACAGGGGCCTCCCACAGACATCACATTTGAACAGCTGTCAATCACCCATGCCGCCGGCCAGATTCATGCAGGTGACCTGCAAGTGAAATATTTTCCCCTACTAATCCCTAGTAGCCATCGAGGGCTCTCTTTAACAATGTCATTGTGTCACACAAAAATGGTACCGATTTCTGGTTATGAGCTGAAAGTTAAATTTTGTTTCCTAATAATTATTTATATCAAAGAAGATGACGACCGAATCAGTGACCTGTCCTTTGCCTTTAGTTTTCTTTGAGCCCTCTGTTCCTCAGGACAGCAATAGCCATGGGAATCACAGCTCTCCAGGGCCCGGCAGCTCCACAGCCTGGCAAACATGGTCTCACTTTGCCTGTGGTTATGCTCTAGGGAACAAAGAGCAGCAAGAAACCTGAGCATTGACCGGTCAAGGACCAACGGACACTCCATCTCCCGGCTTTGGAGGGGTAATAATGGGACAGGCAAAAATCTGCCTGCTAAATATGGTCTGGAGATGGCATCATCAGCGGGGACTTCTTAACCAATGCTGAAGGCTGAAAACCAGACCAAAACATGAGCTTGGAAGTGTGTTAACGTTTAGATATTCATATCCCAGCTGATATGTCAAGCCATGTACTTGTTCCCTCTGCCAATAAAATTATAAAGATCTAGATATTTGGGATTACACACGAGAGTAAAATCTTAATGAATTCAGTATGGCACCTTTATGTTGCTTATTTTATATGACTACTCAAATACATATATTTTTAAAACATAAATGTATTCCTTCTGTGAGGAGACAGAAATATGGCTATTGGCCCTCTGTTGAAAAAACAGCTTATGTGGCAATTTTTAGCCAGATTTGGTTTAAAAATGAACTATGCACATACTAAAAATACATCTTTTTCTAAAGAGAGACTTTCAAAGAGCGTTATGAAAATTAGCTATGCATTGGAGCCAAATATTTCACAAAAAGAACTTGGAAACAAAATAGTGGTATTCTTTCTTGGATTACTCTCAAACGGAGGCTTCTGACTATAATAGTATGCAGCACTTGCATGATATGGACAATTGCCTTGGGACTGAGCAATCAATTCTGCAAAGCACTAAAAATGTTGAAGATCAGCACTTTGCGGGATACCACCGATATTCTTTCTGGGACCAGTTCATTGCTGAGACACCCAAACTGACTTAGTGCTACTGATGTATTTCAAATGTTAGACATGATCTGTAGATCTGAATACTACTTTGGTAAATGATTGTTCCTTCAAACATCTACAGAGAAATCCTTTTAAGTCCCTCCTGCAACAAACCAGTGTTTGTAAGTATATAAAATTTCTTCCAGAAAAGCTGTGGATTAACTTTGTAGGTCAAGGTATATGCACCATGCAAAACTGTGCTTTGCTGGAGACAGTTAAATCAATTGTTTGGGAATGGATTAATTAACTTTATAGCGAAAATACTTATGAAAAAATAACGAGGTAGATGTTTGGGGCTTAAAAAGATCTAATGGTAAATAAGGATCTATTTCATAAGGCATATATGGACTACAGTAATTCTAAAATGTCTTAGATTGTTTCACCTGCAATACTTCTGAAACAAGCTAATACTTACATATTAAAGTTGTGTTCCAGATGAGTAACTAGAGTCCAAAAACTTTATGGTGAAGATTTAGAAAAGGATTAGCATGAGTAGCTGTGTCAGTGCTGGTTGACTTTCAAATACCTGCCCATGGCTTGACTTTTCAGAAAATACTTGCTCGGTTCTGAAAAACCAGTTTCTCCGATGACTTTTTCTAAAACCGAAGCATCTACAATCACAGGTCACTTGAAACGCTGTTCTCTCTTCCTATTAATGCTTTTTGATAACTACACTTTTTACACTTCTAACTACCAATAGTGAAACAGCTAAGAGAGAATTTCTAAAAGTGAATCTTGTCAGCAAATAAATCATTGGTATGCCACTTAAATAACTTCACTCTTGGCATGCTAGATTTTCATGCTCTGATAAGATTTTGGCATGATCCTTTAATTATTCTTGCAAAGAACACAAATAATTAAATCATGAAGCACTCAGTTTTCTTGGTATTGTTCCCAATCAAAGGCATTATGACTATATGCAAAATATCACTATTCCTGTTACGATTTAAATAAGGCAGTAAAACCCGAATAAAGAGATAAAAAGTAAATCACTGCAGTGTATTAACTCTGCAAAAACTAAGTGGTCAGCTTCATCATCCCTTGAAAATAGGGAATAACAAAAACTGCTTTAAAATGCCTATATAAAGGCTGAAGAAGTAAGCGGCTTTCCTTACGGAGTTTCTCAAAATCTCTTCTACAGCACAATTGGCTTTGTGTGTGTTTGGGGAAAAGGGGTCCAAAAGCTTTGTGAGTTATTCAAGAAATCTAGAAGTATTACAGAGGACGTGTCCCAGAACACTTTGTCCCTGGCTCAGAGCCTCTGCTCAGCAGCACAGACCAAAGGAAAGCGTAGTCTGAGGCCCTATAGTTGGTGCCTACTGGTGATTATTTTCTTTGCCCAGGTCTCCAGCACCCGCTCACTTTCTTCCCCGCAGTGCCAGTGTAGGTGCAGAGCAGCCCTCTTCTCCACGCTCCTTCTCTTTTGCCGTGCTCTCTCTTTCCGTTCTGATCTCTCTGGACACATGGATTCGGCAGAAAAGGCAAACGCTACAGGCAACAAACTGTTTTGAACTCTGTAGGTGGGATGCAGAGATGGAAGATCCTGGGTTGTGAGTGGAAGTCAGCACCTAACCTGTTGCTCTGATACTGTTGTATAAATTCTGAACAGGGACTATGGTACAGAGAGAGATACAAATGCTTAGTGTGCCTGCCGATCCAGCTCTGGGCAGCTCCTTTTTCAGCTACAAACTTATCCGAGTTACGTGCCTGAGATAACGAACTCCGTCTGCTGCTGTGCCACCTCTCTGCTGCCAGTACAGCCACAGCCTGTGGGAAGGAACTGAGAACTGAGGCTAGCAACCTAATATACAAGTACAGCCTACTTCATTCAGCTTCAAGCACTTGATTAGACATAGTACATGAAACTGTAAAACCTAAGGCTGAAAAACATGGAGGCACTGGCTATGAGATTGCCTACGCAACCTTCGTACGGTCCTTTATGTATGCGCAGTATGGCACAATCTTTAAATACATCCTCATTCCGTTCCTGACTATTGACCCTCACAAGATGGGCATATTCGAAAGAGTGGCTCTTCTCCAAACCTGTCCCATCATAAGCCCCAAGTTTCATGATAAAGAAAGCGGCAAATTGTAAGGGTGCCCTGGAAAGCAGCAGAGCCCACTAAGTAGATCCCTGTACCAGTGCTTATACTTCCAGGTTTGCCACTGGCATGCTGGCTGGCTTTTAGCAAGATGCTGAGCATCCTCATCCCTCATTTCCCTGTCTGTAACACACGCACAATGATACCAGCTTTCCTGGTAAAGTATTTCAGAGAGATATACCAGTAAAAAGGGATACGCAATAGGCAGGTCTCTCTTTTGAGAGACAGGAGTTACACACCTCATACAACCCTCCTTTCTCAGTGGAAAGACTGAAAAAAACTCCACACCTTTCAGTTTAAACAAATCTAAAAATTCCTAATCCTTGGATCGCACCTGGAACTATTTATTACCAAGATCTGATCCTGTGATGGGATTAGTTCAGCCTCAGTGTTACAGTAACTCCACTGTGGTTTCACTCTTGTAACAGGGAATAAAAATACATACTTCTGGAGTTATGTTTCATATTAGATGGCGAGCATATTTGTATGAGCCCTCATTTTCCCATTCAGCTTCAGAGGATCCCATTACAGAGTTTTGTATGGTTATTTTCTACTTCTGCATTGGGTCAAGCGTTCCCCAGGGTACACTTCTAATTCATGGTCTTCTACATTATTATTACCCTTTTGACCTAAATGATTAGCCAAAGTTTGAGGCCCTGAGGGCTCTTTCTATTAGGAGGATAAAATTATGAAGTCAAGCATCTTGACTAGGCATATCTAGTTAAAAAAACACCTCCAACGTCACCCACCCCCAACTTCACTCCTGTTTCCTTGAATGCAGGAGATAGATACACAACAACAAAAAAATCTCTGCTATCCCTTCTTGAAGCATTTTCAGCCAGCACTCAGACCTTTGTGGGACTGTCATAGTGCTTATCTAATTCTTTCATTCTTAATTTTGTTTTCTTTTCCTCCTTTGAGTTTTTTGCCGTGCTTGTTCTCCTGCTTTATCTGTTTTTCTTTCTTTTGCTTTTGTCCTTCTCTTCTCAATGTACCCGATTTCCATACAGATTATGGAATTCAGTATGGCACCTTTATGTTGCTTATTTTGTATGACTACTCAAATACATATATTTTTAAAACATAAATGTATTCTTCCACCTAGTTCAAACACCTGAGTGTCCCCACATATGGTTTTGTTTTGGGAGGTGAAACATGCCTGGGATTTGGGTGGAGGCTGCTATTGTTTGAACCGCTGCTAGCACGAGCTTACCTGTTCCTTAAAGGAAGGACATAACATTCACCAAGCCCCACGGTATTTCACCCAAAGACGCATGCCACAAGTTCACATTTTTGGAACACTGTGGAGATCCTTCTGGTTTGCCTGCGTACCCCGCTCAGCTGGCTCCAGGGCCTGCAGCCAAACCAACACTTCTGCTGGTTGTGCCAGCGGTGGGAGCGAAGGAAGCCGTCCTGTCCTCCCCCAGCCTCGTCTCCCTCACTGCTTGCGGGATAAACAGCTGCAACCCCTCAAAGCAAAGCGTGGTAGAGGGTCAGGAATGAGAAGCCGGGAGTGGGGGAAAGGCAGGATGGTGCTTTTGGCATTGGTGTCAGCACACCTGGCTTGAAGTATTCCTCAAACTAATCTCATCCATTGAAATCTCCCTGAGCTTTGTGCAAGCAGAAATGCTTGTACAGTAGACGCCAGTAGCTGCCAGTTCTACTCCGAGAATTTGGACAGGAATGGTATTGAAAAGCTGCGAATTTTTAAATTATGGTGGTTACATAGAGTCGCATAAAGGGTCTCAATGCTTTCTACTGGACATATTTAAATATCTATCCAAATGAATTAGAGAATATAACGGGAAACATGATGAATTCTACCTTGACCCTTGACTGACATGAGGGGGTTTTGCTATTTCATAGCCTTAGCAGCTGGAACCCTTAAAAATTTTAAGAATGTAGGAACCTCCAAAAGACCGCTGTGAAAGAGAAGTACCATTTACAGAGTGACTTGCCCAATGTTAACAGTGGCATTTGTAGCACAGCACCCTTGCGCCCATATCCCCACCTCCTACCCCATCTGATCGCAGTGCTCTCCTCACAACGGGAGTCCAACCATTATCTTCAAAGGGGAAAACGCTGTGCGAGTGAGCTGTAAAAATAGCTACAGAGAAGCACATCAGAGAATGCCCAGCTATTGTTTCCTCTTGCAGATGCACATTTTCAAATAAATCTCCAGCATCAGTTCTTGAGGCAATACATGCAGCATTCTCTAAACTACTTAAGCAGTTGTGCTACACCTATAACCCCAATCTATAACACAAATATTAAAATGGAAAAAGTGTGCATAAAATCTATATTACCACATTAATCTCAAAAGGACATTTGGCTAATATAAAATTCAGCACCATCTTCATTGATGGTTCAGGGAAATAAAGTTGTAATAAATGGCTGCAAGGCAAATTACTAAAGATAGAATGAGGCTATGCAATTAAGATGTAACTTTTAAAATCACCTTTGAGGTTAAACGTAGAAGAATTATGAGTAAAAGGGCAATTAAATGCCAGACTTTTCAATCTAAGGTCTCCTCATCAAAGATTCAGTTACCTAAATTGTTTTTCACTATTCCAAAGGAAGAGCTGGGTGTAACAATATTTCATCCCCCACAAGAGGAAGTAAAGAATACTCTTTCAAACAAAAGCATTACCAGGCTATCAAAACCTTTACAAAGAAAAATAAACTAATCAAGATTGATCTACTAGGGCTCTCAAGTTCCCGAATTCCTAAACGTTAACATTAGGTTATAAAAAGGAAAAGAAGTGTAAAATGTAGCCATTATCATCTTCATATCACAACCTTGAGTAATATATATCTTAATGAAACTTGAGTTGCGTGAGCAATGCACTTCATATTTCTCTAATCTGTAACTTTTTACATAATTTTACATGCTGTGTTTAAAAGTACTTTCCTTTGGAAATCTTTTAAGATTTAGTTTTGAGGAGAGAGAGAGATTCACTTACGCTCTGATCCTGCAGACCTTTGCTTATCTGACTGACTTTAGTGTATATAACATCTCTGTTGAGTAAACTATTCAAATTGAAGTGTATTCAAAATTGTGAAGTCAATTTATATTTTCTTCAAGGGACAAATCTAATACTCTCGGATTGAAAAATTAAACTAGCTGCAGACTGCAGTTGTGCATGAAAATTGTAAAAATACGGTTTGCATAGTATTTAAAATAGTAACCTTTTTTCTATATTTCCTTTCTCTTTCCAAGTGACAATATGCTAGTACGTTGATATAAATCAATATCAGATTTTTGTATTGTCATAACATATTCCATCCAAAGTTTCCAAGGCATGTTAAGATGCAGCAATTTAATAACCTCACTTGTTTTGTGAGGTTTTGTGCCTCTCTTTCTAGCAGAAAAAAGTGGAGAAAAGGAATATAAGAAAAGAGGTTTCTCACCCAAGATCGGTAATATTTCTGTTGATGCACTGTAAGATTTAGACTACTATATCTGCATCACATAAACAAATAAAGACCACATGCAATTTTCCCTTGGGCAGAACGAAGAAGGGAGAAAGGAAAGAAAAGAAAGAAGCACATTTGACAGATGCTAGTCACATCACTTACTGCGTGTCTGGAAAGCCCTTAGAAGGCATATCTATTCCAAAATAACTAAATAAATTCAAAATTCACAACAGTTTGTTGCAAGAGCTCACAGTTTTTATTTTAAACTAGGAACGTGCTATTTTGTTTTAACTTAAAATAACCATGCACAACCCTCCTTTAAAAAATACCACACTGAAAAATGTTCCCTTGAGATACACAAGACAAAACTGATTCTCTTACTGATTGAAGTTAAACCAAAGTATCTCTAATTAAAAACTTACTTCCAGAGTGGATACCAGAAAAGTTTACGAAGAAGGAGAAAAAGAAGTATATTAAAATGTGCAAGATTTACATCTTTATCTTCTCTTCGCTTACACTATTAACCCTGTAGCCACTGTTGCAACTGTAGTGTACCAGTGTCATTGTGCATCGGTTTAAACAAGTAACGCTACTTACTGCTGCCATTCTCATCAGAGCAAAAAAACAGTTCTCTGATTTTCAAAAAACTTACAAGCCTCCTCAGAGCTGTTTACAATTGCCTTTCCAGTTTAACATTTCTGAGATACATAGGCAGCTTTCCTGACACATGGAAAAGAGTGCAAATTACTTGAGTATTCAGCATCATAAAACACAGTCACTGATATAAAAGCTGAAAATGTGCATACCAGCTTTTTATTGTGCGTTTACAGCCCAATTCAAGTTTATGAATAAAGTTTCATTAAAAGCTGAATTATTGCATATTGGGTACACTGGCATTATATTAACACTAAACTAAAAACCAGAATCCACTGCATTTCTATTTGCTGTACGTAATCGAGCTTCTCTATGTACATCTGTAATTTTTAAAAATTCCTCCTGCTTCTACAACAACCTTCTGCTAATTTTCTTCAATTTTCTGCTCCACTAACTTAAAAGTCATTTCCTTAAGAAAACAGATGACAGACAACCTGAGTGACTGATTATATTGTGCCATCACTTTGTTTTTTCTCTGAGGCCTTGGTTTAAGAGGATGGATGTTAGTGTAAATGACAGAAAGGGGAGCTTCGCATAGGATTTCACTTCTGTTCAAAGACAAGCTAATGCAACCTCGCTGAGGTGCAATCAACTTGACAAATGGATGCTGTGCAGCCCTGTGCCTCCCACTGAAACCCGAGAGTCTGATTTACACAATATTCCCCCTGTAAACGGAGGGAAGCCCAAATTCCAATCAGACTTAACGCTGCTCGGCTGTATAATGGGTTGATCTGATAATTCCTCCCATACAATGAAATCTGATAATAGTGGGAAAAAATACATCAGAGAGAATGGAATACATTAATGAACTTGTAAAAATACACTTAAGTCTTAACAGGTTTAATAAACAGAGGCGGGATGGCTCAAACCGGGAGTCTTCATATGTGGTCAGCAGTTCTCCGGTTTAACAATGAAGCTGACTGAAAATACAGAGTTTCTATTTACAACTGACTACATTCACCACACCTTTTTTCAGATGGCCAGGAAAAAGAAAAAAAGAGCATTTAAATATCAAAGTAAGCTTTGTAATATGTTTACGTGTCTTGCCTTGTTCTGTTTCCCCTTCAAACTAAACTAATTCTGTGATACAAGCTGTTTTCTCAGGGAAATGTGAGTCAGATAGAAATGTTTTCCTACCCAAGAAACAGTGTTTCATTTACTAACTGGAAAAAATAGGAAACATTTGCTTTTAGACTTTTAAGATTTTTTTGGAATTGAAAAACAAAGACAATTCCATTTCAAAACGCTTTTCACACAAGTTCGACAGCTGGCACAAAAATCAACTGAATGTTTACACTGGGAAATTGTCACAGAAATGTCTATTAAAATCAGTATTTTTTGTGTATCACAATAAACTACTCCAATTGTCATTGCTCTCTACAAATAAACGTTTTGCCTTAGCGGCTACAACTGCGACCAGAAGCTGTTCTCACACATACACCGGTTGAGTAGTGCGGGATTTTTAAGGTTTTATTTACTTTGCTGTTGTCACAAATAAAAGAAAAAAAGAGAAAAAAGTTATGCAAACATTTCATGCTGAAGCGAATGGATTTCAACAGCTGCTGATTTGGTGACATCGAGAACCCCAGTGGAGATGTCCTGCAAAAAAATGCTGAATTAGCGTCTTGGAAATGTTAAAAAGAAACTTCAAACAGCCCTTGTCTAGCAGGCGGTCGAGGCTCACTCTCGGTGGGGATCATGTGAAGACTAGCAGAGCAGTCACTCAGTCATGAATCAGACTTGTCAATAGTTGCCTATTTTCTCAACAGGTGTCTCAATCACGCGCCATAATCCTTCCCCCATCGGCTTCCGTTTAACAGGAACTGCTATCGCGCAGGACGCGGGGTTTGCTTACGCGAGACACGTACCGATTTCTTAATAGCCACCCCCCTCCTACAGCCCTTACCGAATTTTATATTCGGTATAAATACATCTCTCTCGCCTGTGTGAGCCAGCAGGGAAAGTATGAGAGCTGTAACACGGGAGCGAGGAAGCATTTAGCCCTTTGGTATGGCTGCAGATGGTAAGCACGGCAAACGCCGAATGGTCATCCCCTGTTTCGTCAGATAATTACGAAATGCAGTTGTATTGAGGTGCTCGTTGTGAAACACTATGCAGTAGTCAATTGGTACTCAGACAGAAAAAGGCATCGCTGACATAAAAGACCGTACTGTAAATAAAAAGGTAGGGAAATGTTTCGTCTTAACTAAATTAAAAAAAAAAAAAAAAAAAGTTAAAATTAAAAACCCAGGAAACCATTTTCTAAAAGATTATTTTTTTTATAACTAACTTTCAGTCATGAGTATTTACAGCGTTTTTGTAATTAAATTAATTTAGTTAAGTTTTGAAAACCTCATTTCTTTTATATGACTCATACATACATGTAGCTACAAAAGTAATTAAGTCCTATGGGTCACAGCTGTCAGTATCCTGAAGAAATGCAAGTATTCACAGAAAGTTTTAATTACATACAGTTTTTACTCTTTAAAAAAGTGTTTATCTCTATGCTTATAGTTACGTTTTTTGAGCCACATCAGTATTAAGCAACGCAACAAAAAGATTTAGAGAATTTTTTTCTTGGCTTTTCTGTCAAAAAGCAACAAGCCAGTACAACACTTATAAAGCTTGCACAAATTATATCATTTATGATGTGACTGAGAACCAACTTTATATCACCAGACTACTCTGGGTTTCCTGTTGTTACCTATGTTTTCAATTTTTGATGATCTGAAGTGATCTTTTGCATTTTCAGGCCAGTCTCTTCCTGTATCAGTGGAAGAAGTATGTTTGTAAAATAATGTGGGCAGGTTAGTAGCAGCATGCTTCGTTTTTATAGTAATAGCTCCTGTAGAAACTACAGCTTCTGCATGACTTGCAAATTAAATATAAAAGGAGATTTACCAAAACTATATCAGCTTTATGCAAAGTTTTGAGATCAGAAGCCCCGTTGCATCAGACTTTATAAAAAAGTTCCCTGAGGAAGGTAAACTCTCCAAACATAGCATACAATTTAATAATTTCCAAATACCTTTGAAATTCATGTCAAATGAAGTTAGAGAGTTAAACTGGTGCAGTTTGATCATTTCAGCTGTATGTCAAAATTCTTCCACATTGTTGGATAACATGAAAGTGCAGCACCAGTTCCTGTCACCCTCAATTTAAAAACTTTTGATATACTACCTCTGAGCATGGAGTTGTTTAAATACTATCTCTAACATCAGTAAACTGCATGTACCACCTGCACCATGACTTGAATTACTGAAACACAACACTACACAATTAAAGAGATCATCTCAGATTTCAGCAGAAAAAACATTGTACTGAAGAAATTTATATCAAAAGAAAATATTTTAAATATATTTCAAATGTGAAATATAATTTGATTGTGTATCTATCCTGATGTATACAGAGATTATTAATTTTTACACAATAAACCATAGTGACAAGTTGCTTTAAGTATGTTGATAGATGCATGTAGACTGGTCCAGATCCTGAAAATGCTATGTAACTGAGTGACTTTACGTTCAAGTAATCCCTGTGAATTAATTTTAACTACTCACATAAGACCTTTGTAATTTGACATATAGGTTTTTGTAATTTCTGTAAGAATGAACATAGAAGATAAACATCACTTCCTATATTGTACAGACAGCATGTCAGTACATTTTTTTTGCTCTGAGGTAATTCGTAAGAATTTTGTTCATACTCATAGCCATAATTTTATTTTATTCAATACTGCATAAGTATTTTAACATAAGACTGGATTAATCAATGGGTTTGACCACGACTGCTCAGGTGTACGCTGCTTCCTGTGCATTTGTAGACAGAAGACTTGCATTTTTCAAGATTTTTTTTCTTTTTAATGTTTGACACTATAAAAGGATATTATGTGCAGAATATGTTCGATGATTATTTAGAGAACACAAATACATCCTCAGCAAATGCAACCTTTAATGACATTTACTTATGAAACTCGCTGCACACTGATTGATTGATTCTGAACGGGAGCCCAGCCTCATACAGACCACATTCATCAAAGGCATCTTAATCATACCAGCATATTAACATTTTGAACTTTCCTCACAGTACTCAAGGAATGCAACTCACAAAATAATGAAATTTAGGGGGAATTAAATTTTGTTTTCTATATGTAAAGACCTACTTTGAACACAGATAACGCATCCTTGCTGCATTTTCTGCTTTCTTCCCAGCAAAGAGCAAGGACTGATTTAAAAAGCAGCTATTTTGGAGCAAACCCCTAATGTGGACATGTAATCATTGTAAAAATGGAACTTTCAATAGGTAATCTGCAATGGTGCAAGTTCCATCTCATTCAGATGCAGCTCATTTATTCTAGAAAAAAGGACAAAACTAAAAAATTGAACAAACTACACTAGCTAAAGTAATGCAAAGGCTACAACAGCAAACCCTTAGACACATAGTCAGAATGATATCAAGAAACAGGGAAGTGTTATTACCAGTAGAGATAGCATTGATATTCTAGGACTTGACCATGCTTGGCTCTCAGCTCCAAAGTTTAAAAGGTATATTGACAGATTAGACGGTTCTGAAAAAGACTGAGAAGAATAAGGTGAGTACGTAAAAACTTCCCTGTATTTCAAAACTAAAGCTTAAGATATATTAAGATATATTATGAGAGAAGGTGTGTGTAACCTAACAGTGGACCTGCAGTACCTACAATGAGACAGATTTGCAGGGATATGTCTCAAAAGTAACAAAGACAAGAACAAGATCTTGTAAAAGGTAGAGGAAGATCAGACAAGAAAGGCGCACAACTCGTCTCAGACTACAACAGGGGAAGAGTGATATTGAGACTTTTCTTTCTTCTGCCAGAGAAGGAACATAATGGAAACTTCAGCTGCAAACTCCGAAATATTGTCTTTAGCAAGTTTCCAGCGTGCATGCACTACACCAGCGTACTCATACTGTACTTTTCAAGACCTGAAAGGACTTTTCTGATTTCTTCGTGTAATAGAAACCAAAGCATGTCACCTGCTTATACCGCTCTTAGCTGGCAACTTGGCTTGCTTACCTTCTAATTTCTAGTTGAAATGGAGACGTGATCAGGAACGTAGAAGTATATAACATATGCCCCAGAGTCCCGTTCCATCTGATAAAGATCATCCCTATCAAAATTGCACTCCTGCTCAAACCATCAAATACCAGTCCTTGATAGTCTGGGCTGCTGTTCTCTTAACTGGGAAATGACTTGTGATCTGGAACAAGTTTTTAGAGTGGAGGTCTCGGACAGAAGTAAGAGGCATTACCCCAAAGGAGATCTATGAGACACTGTGACACTTCAAGATAGAATCCAGCACACATATCTCTTCTCAGGTCAAGGGCCATGGGTTTCTGTGATTCCAACAATAAGCTTTTACTTTTATATACTTCCCTCCACCTCTTCATTTAAAACCATGAACAAAATTTCCCCCCTCAGTCACTTTTGGCCAGCAGGAGGACATGGGCGTGCGAGTACCAGCTACAATGACTTGTAAAAGAAAATAGAAAGAGCAAAAGCGAGTTCAAAATACAAGTTAGTCATTCTGCTGTAAAAATTGTGATACAGCTGGCAACTGCAGCTTTCACGCAGTTTGGACATTAAAAACTGTAGGAACATCAGTTCTTAGTATGGCTGTGTTCAGAAATGCCGTGTTTTACTCTTACGCACTTAGACAATATTCCAGCCAAAGCAAAGATGGGATAATAAACCTAGGCAATGTAGCTACGTTTGGTATTTCACCTCAGATCAACCTCCATTCACATCACTTGAACTTGCATTTCTAATTGCACAGACCGATCATCAGGTAACCTAATGGGACGACTCATATGCAGACTTACATCAGTACAAAAATGTTTACAGGATCAGGACATTTGGTCAGAATCTCTTAACGAACTAGTGATGTGGATACTCATCTGGTATCATTATAAACTGAATGGGAAACCTGCAAAAGATAAAGCATGCATCCATTTAAAAGCTGTGGGTGCTCTTTGTTTCTGAATACGGTAGTTTAAGGTATCTTAAATCAGAAGTCCAGAATTAGAGGGTATATTTGAAACGTAGCCTTTACTATTTCTCTTGAGGCTTTAATTTGTACTTTAGACTGTGGATCACAGCCCATATTATTTTTGAAGCTTCACGATTAACCTTTAACTTTACTAAATTGTTCGGATATCATGAGTGCTACTATCCTGTTACACATGGCACTGTCCTTAGGCTGCTGCTGGAACACATCTTGCCTAAATATCTCAGTAAGTGATAACCTTCGAAACAACTTCTGACGGGCTGTTACATCAAACTGTTTCATGCCTTCTCATGCTTTCTTTCATTAAAAAAGTCTCTCAAACAAGTAAGAATATATTCCTTTTTTTAATCTTACGCTTTACTTCAAAATGCTACACATTTTTATTTAATCCAAGCAGCCGTCAGTACATTTTAATCACTTAGCTTTTTTGTTTAAAGTTGAAGGTTTATTGAAAATAGCCAGTTTACTCCTTATCGCTCTTCTCACTGTTTAGCCGTGATCAGAAACAAGATGTTCCTTAACATATTTCATAATTTCATCAAATTCTATACTTCCTGTTTTTCCAACTGGATTTCTTCATTCCACTGCTTATTTTGTCACTTTTCCCAAGTCTTACTATAACTCAGTGCTTGTTATGTTGCTGTATGTTGTAGAGGCTACTTAGATATGAAGCGCTCTTGGCTTGTTATCCTAAAAGGCATATCTTGTACACAGAAAATGATCTGCTTCTGAAGTTAACACTTAGCTTGCTACCCTTTCCTTTTGGTGACATTCATTGATATAAAGTGTAACTGTGACAATTTTATTTGGTCATCGGCTTAATGCAAGTTGGGTTTTGTTTTTGACACGTAAATAAAATGCTGCTGTTTTCTCATGACTTGCCATCACTGTTAAGACAGGAAGATGTATATCTAAATGTATTAAAACACAGATTCATAAGGCAGATGCAGTATGACCTAAAAAGTGTATTAAAGCAGTTGTTTCTCCAGCTGAAGAACTAAGACGTATTGCACTTAAAAGGAGTGCGTCGAAGGGGAAAGTTTGGACATTCATTGCCACGCTGCCTAGCTGACTCTTCAAGAAGATCTTCTGCTGCTAAAGATGTATTCATTAACTTCCCTCAACAGTGAAAGTTACTTTCACAGAGCAGCTCCAGCCATATTAAAGCTGTCAGCTTTTCCTTCTATTTTTCACATTTCATTACGTCTCTGTTAAAAATTTGTTAAAGAGCACAACTGAGAGTCTAAATTGCGAAGTTTCTATAAAAACCCAAATACTGTTCTTTACTGAACGTTGGTCTTGTATCATTTAACCCTCAGAAATGCTTTGACCAGAAATTGGAGGGATGCAGCCAAAATTTTTATTTTTCAGTACACCATACAGACTTCTTTGATTAAAAGTCACAGTGAAACAGAGTCTTTGAGAAAAGAGGATGAATTTCGACTCTTTCCGTCTACATTTGTCACAGGTGTTACCTTTTCTAAATGCAAAATGGTTCACTAAAAGTATAACTTTTCTTTTTAAATGAAAATATATATATTGTCCCAAAGACAATTTCCTTACACTCTACTAAACACAGACAGGGATGGCTAGAGGCTACAAATCTTTAGGTTCTCCACTGATGCATTAACTAAACAAAAAAGACAACCTTACTTGTTTCAGAAAGCTTTATTAGAATAGGAATCTTTGAAGACAAACACAAAAGATTCTAGTATGTTTAGATTTTATAATGTAAACAACTAATTTAATGCATCACTAGCAATATATAATAGTCACCATCTTGCAACATGAATGCAAGTAAGAAACTGATGTAATCTGTGAGATATTTCAAAATAATTAATTTGAGAATAAAAAAAGAACTTTTATTGTGTAAACTCTCCCTGTTTGCCTTTTTTAAAAGGATCAGAAAACTGCAGCAGTTGAACCTTTGCTAAATGAAGGTAACAAGCAATCTTTTGAACTGGCCTCTAAATTAAGAACATGTAATTGCCTGAGAAAGGGTATTTGATCAAAAGGGTTTTAAGTGTTACTTATCAGGAGGGTTCCAAAAAAATCCACAAGATCCAGTTTATTTAAATGAGAGCCAAAAAACTTTCAAATTTTTGCAAATTTTGCAAGTGTCTGAATTGTGTATTTGCCAACATGTCAGACTTTGTGCTGATATTTTAGTTCTGTAAGGGCAAATGGGGCTTTAAGCATTTTTGGGTCAAGCCAACATTTGATGCCTCCTTTTAATTTCTTTAACACGTAAGTTCTTGCTTAACTATTTTGCAGCTTACAAAATTATACCTGATATTCCTTTCCAATCTTTTTCTTTTCTATTATTTATTTTCCTCACGAGCATGGACAAATAGATGATGACAAAAAAAGTTCTGCACACTGATCGCTGTTTAGTTTTTACTTAATTTGAAAGAATGATCCTGCTTTCTGGCAGACTCTAAAACCAAGCCCCAGGTCCTGCACTGATGAACGGAGGCACCCTGGGAAGCCCTTCTTACATGAACAAAGCTTCACGTACGTCCAGCTGTCCGCTAAATGGCTGACAGTGTATTATTGCACCACTGCACAAAAATGACAATGGGGTATTGAATCAAATATGACAACATAGAAACCTCCTCAATTCATAACTTCATAGAGCATGCTGTGCTAGAAAAAAATTACCCCAATTATTCAAAACAATGTTAAATTATGAAATATTTAGGGAGTAGTCTGAAATAGGACTGAGTTGTTGAACAGCCCAGTGTTTTGAAGTAATGGCTAAACAGACTTTTTTATGATCTCAGAAACCAGCTAAAATCTTCAAGTTACTGGGATGAGCCTTGCAGCGAATATCAGCAAAAGGTGTGATTTTTCTGTAAATGGTTGTGGCATGATGGGTACAGGGACTGGGACTGCTCAGAGCCCCAGTGCTACCGGCACACAGAGACTCCAGCCTTTGGCACTTGTCTTACTTTATCAGGCTGCCAATATAAGAGTTTCAGCAAAAGCAGAGCTATAAATGTATGCCAAGACATTCTTTATGAATGCATGCCATGTAACCAACTTTTAAAAATCCTGAAGCAAACATAAAGCTTTTTTAAAGACAGCTGGAGAGCTGAATGCTGAGGAAGGGAAGCTTTCATTTTCCGTGCAGGTTACGCTTAGAGGAATTACACAAGGAAGATGACGACTCTCCAGGTACTGCTGGGGAACGCAGTGACTCCAGCTGAACATGCCTTACTACCTTAAACTGCCTTTGTAGCCTGACTTAGCAGCCCCTGCTTGGGTTCCATGTGGCAACTTCCAACCACGAGGAGCACATGGCTGGGAGGTTTGAACAATGCCGCCACCAGCTGGATACGTACCGGTGGCAGGGATGGCGTTGGCTGTAGAGCAAGGTAAGTACGTTCTTCCTGAAAAAAATATATACATTGGAAAAAGCAGGTTTATGTTGGCTAAATCTGCTCCAAGACTTGGGACAGGTATTCTGCAATTTCAACTGTAAATAACTTTAGTTATCTGTTATCGTTTGCTTGGCTTGGCCATTTGTAGTGAAAACCAAAAGGCAAGATTCACTTGATGATCAATACTGGACTCTGGAAAATCATAGCTTAAGGCTCTTTGACTCCCAGGAGGATCCGAATCCTTCTCTTCACCTTTCAGAACAGTGCCCTAACTGCTGTCTTGTGGAGTATTACAAAATGGGAATTGTCCCACACTCTTCTGCTCACACAGCTCTACTGAGCACATTGCTTAAACAGTTACTCAAGGAAGATGACTACTTTGTGATTATCACTTTGTGTTCCTCTGGCTACGCAGACGTGCTGCTCTGTAGCATGAAGAGGGTTCCTGCAGAGGATTCATGCTCATGTGGGGAAAGGCATAGAATACAATTTACATCTTCTGCATCTTGTGTGAGTGCCTGAACCACTGAGCTTATAGGTAAAATAATTCATCACCTTTCCCACCAGTTTTGTGAATCTCACTCATTTTCCTAGTTTCACTACAAATTCTCAAGTACAAAATTAATTATTTTTTTTGGCTAGAAGCATTTTTTTCTTTATTTTGGACCAATTCAAACTGTTTTGTTTTTTTTTTTTTGAGGGGATGAAGGATGAGAGAGGAGATTTTGGATTGTAAAATCAGTTATTTGTACAGCCCTAAGGATCTGTGGAAAACTAGGTCTCACAGTCTCTCTAATGATGGGAAAGAGAAAGAATGAATATGAAGAAATACGTATAAAATTTAAAGTTTAACTTAAGAGTTCACTGTTTTAGTTTTGCTTGATTCCTCCATTTTAGTGTTTATTATCTCAAGTCCCGGATCCTTGAGAGAGTGAATTACTTGGAAGCAGTCTTATATTTAGCATATGTGAAGGATCTTGCTGGAATGAAGCATTAGTATTGGAACACAGATGGTCTGTAAGGGCTATGAAATGGAGGACACAAGAACATACTGAGCTTCTGGGGATGCAGGAGCTCCTGTATCAAGTGCAGATATTGCACATTTGATACTTTGAAGAGAAGGCTGGTTGGTGACTCCTTCCTGTCTCAAATAGTGGGATGTTCTGACTCGGTGATCTAAGAAACCCAGTGTGACTACAAAAACTCGTATGTGACATGAGTTTGGAAGACAAGGGAGGGACTTGGATGCTATCTTAAATGTGTTATAGGAAACAATATAAACACCTTTTTCCCTGGAGATGTCTGACACTTTCCATCAAGGCATCAATGGCAATCATGTAAAAAAGGAAAGTGAAATAATTTCCACAGCTAAACCATTAGTGACCAAGCCAGGGTAAGTCTTCAGCTCTTTCTTGATGGGGTATTTAAAAAAACACCCAAGGAAGAAAGCAGGGTGGTGTTGCAGCATGGATGTCTAGGAACTGAGTTTAACATTAGTGCTCCTAAACATAGCTCCACAACTTCCTCATGCTCAGCAGAGAACCAGACCTGTAATGTACTGATTCGTGTTACAGGTAGCATAGCTAAGAGTAACTTTAGAACTGAACTTTAAATTGGACAGGAACCTGCCGCAATCTGCAGCAAGTATGCACGCATGACTACTTTTATGTTCTTCCCATTACCTGACAAAGCTATTTCTTTATTCCCCTGGTAATCCTACCTCTGCCCAGAATAGACAAGACGTTTCCTACAAGACTGAGAAAAGTGCTTCAGCACTAAAAACATGGGCCAAACTACATACAGATGAGTGCATAAGAAGTTGTGCGGACACAAGAGATGACAGAAGTTTGCTACGGGAACGTAGTGCTGGAAGACAGTCCAAGTTTACAGAAGTGCTTAGACTAGTTCACCACCAGGGCTGGTTACGTAGTGTAGCCCTATCTCAAAAGGAAAAGATGCTTAAACTCTGAGCAGACAGTCAGAGGAAAGTTGTACCAATATGATGAAACTAAAGTGGTGAAAGAGAGGAGTGGTCAGTTTTGTTATCCCACTGTATTTCACAGTACACAGGCTTGGCTATTCCCCTGTAATTGCTTATAAAATCTGACCTCCTTTATTTCCATTTAAGCCTATTGAAACATTTATTATGACATCCTGGCCTCTTTGAAATGAAGGGGTGTAGGATGTCAAATTTAGTTTGTACTTGCACTGTGTAGATCCAGGGGTTGTATGACGAGTATGCAAACAAAAAACTATGAAACTTCTTTTGTACTAGGTGAACACATAATGCCAGCCATGTGATATTAGTTCAAGAGAAGTGGAAAAATTAGGTGGCAAACACAATTTTGGCAAAAGCACAGTTCTTCAGATGCAACATGTGCAAATCATTATTTTGTCTTGTAGAACATTTAAGGAAATGTATTTTGAAATGGCAATTATATAATTAGTGTGTTATGCAACTTCACTGAATGAAAAGTGATTAAACATGTATCAACAAGCAGACATAGCATTACTTTTATTAGTGTGTGGAAAATGCCACAGAGTAACTCTGGCAAGTACAGGGTGAGCAACAAAGTTGAGTGTACTTTTTATTAATATCTTTCTTTGTCTAAAATGGAGGTGCCAATAAAATAGGCAATTGGGTTTTAACTGAGTGTTAGTTTTAATTCAAAAGGTTTGGAAGGCTTTACCAGTCCTAGAAATTAAAATGAACATAGCTATTAAAATGAAAATGCTGCCTGTCAGGGGTCAATATGAAAAATCCAGTTCCTTGTCAGTCCCAACTGTAAGACAAGCTACTAGTGGGGTCTCCTTCCGCTTCATTTTTGCTTCCATCTGTCAACAGCTTTTGTCTAGTAGGTGTATGTCTATCCATTTTTAACTGTTGAGTAGGAGAAGAACCTACCTCTGTTGTCTTCCCTCTGTTTTTTCCTGCCAGGGAAAAAGCTGTTAGATTTCTTGATACTGCAAGTGGGCTGAATCTCCTGCTGCAGTGTCACAAGGCAGAAAACTGACACTTTTAGCTTTTCCAAACTTCTCCGTACCTTTTCCTTCTAAGCTTCTTTCCTCACAGCCACAGCGGCAATTGAAAATTTTTACATTTCACCATTGTCCAGCTGAGTCTAAAGTAACAGCAAAACAAACCAAACCAGAAACAGATTGCAAGCTAAGGATAGCGAACAGCTGGCCTGTGGTCCATGGAAGGTTGGCTCATTGCATGTTATTAATGCCTTTCTTTTCACTTCCACATGCTACACTGGACTGAAAGCCTGCTAAAGTATTTTAATGCAGGCAACTGCTAAGGGTGCAGTTCCAAAGCAGCTCAACTTCTCTAGGTCAGGGCTGCTATGATCCTGCTCTTCCTCCCTCCTTCCGTGTGCATTCCCGTTCTCTTCTTCATGCCAGATCACGCTACTGCACAGTGAACAGGTTTAAGGGCACTAAACAAGACAAACATTTCTACAAGAAAATCACCTTTCTGCGCAGTTCATTTTTGCCTCATGCTCTTCAAGTGACATTTTACAAGCTTGCTGCTGTGGAAGGGGATGGCTCTCCCTCCTCTTCTCTTGCCTCGGCAGTCCTGATGTCTCCCTTATTTCAGCTTTGGTACTCATCTAAGCCCCAGTGGGCCAGTTCAACTCACTTAGCTGGCTAAAAAATTTGAGCTAGTTCCTGCCAGCTCAGTGGTTTAGGAAGCAGCCAGTACTGGAGATGAAATCAATAGGGAGAAACAACCAAGGTAGGGTCTCCCACCTTGAAGAAATTGAAAAGCTGCCTGGACACAATCTTGAGCAGGCTGCTCTAGGTAACCCTGCTTGAGCAAGGGGAGTGGACCAGAAGACCTCCAAAGGTCCTTTCCCACCTCAACCATTCTGTGATTCTGTAAACCTCACCACAGTTGTCACCAGGATATCTCACCTTTTTTTTTTTTCCTAACAGAGGAGGAAACAGTCCCCAAAACATACATGGTCTCTGTCATCGTCTACATGTCAAGCATGTAAGACACCCAAAGACTCCAACAGTAGCATTTCATACCCTGCTGCCATTACTGTGTAAACAAACACGCATGCACAGAGCACTGAAAAATTCTATTCTGCACCTTCAGAAAGAGGCAATCACATTAGGAAGCTACTTGGGAAGCCCTGAATGAGAGCACCGAAAGGGTCTGGCAGGGAGACAGCTGTGCCTTCGTTTACATTCTGTTCCCATTCGGCAGTTAATTAGTAACTCACTTTTTGAAAATGAAAGATTACACATCCTGAACAAATACAAATGTTTGATCTCAGGCTCATCAAGGAAAACTTTAGCAGCTGCCAGGGAAAAGCAAATGTTCTGTCACGTACATCCAGACTGAGATAATGTGAAACAGAAGATGAAGAATACGGAGAGGATGTACCAACACTTCCACACACAGTCATGGGGAGTACAGCAGACGAGGAAAAAGGTACCAAATAGCAGACAACAAGCCGGTGAGCCTAACTAAAACCCGATGGCATGACTGCTGACTGCAACGTCAATGTCAGAGGTGCACCTTCCCTGACGCAGCAACAGAAGAGTGAAGCGTGGTGCTATATATCAAAAGCAATATATATTTCTGTCCCACGTGAACTGTCTCTTTCGGAGCACCAGGCACTCGGCTGTGGCCGTGCCTGACCCACCCTGAGGGTTATGGAGTCGTCAAGGAGAAGGCAGCAGCCAGCCAGATCACATTGGCAGGAGATGGTGGCAGTTGCGTGAGCTGTTTTTATGCGATCAAGTAGGAGTCCTGATGCTGAAGGGGCTGTGAAGGAATCACCAAGCTTTGGGAAAATGGCTAGAAGATTTTTACTGAGTCAAACTAAAGTTTTCTGATTTTATTGAAGAATCCACCCCAAAGAAATTAGAACTGCATTTACAGTAACTAAAGCAGAAATGAGATGACAAGGTAAGCACGTAACACCAGTCAAAAAAAAAGGAATAAATGTATTTTTTAAAGAAAATCCTTGCATTTTCTTATTTTTTGTCTATGTCCAGGACACAAACACCTAAAGTGAAGTAAAACTGAACACCTAGAAAATACTAATTTCACCTTAGAACAAAATTAATTTTAAGCACGAATTAATGTAACGTCCTGTAAAGAATCTTTTTTTCTGATGTGGAAAGGTATCTTAACAAAAAACCCAATCCCATTCATCTTTTTTGGCTACAGCATTAGACAAATTCTCATCCTCTGCCTACTCACTGACTGCACCATTCATTTTTGGGGTTTTTGGTTTTCTTACAGATATGTCAGTCAGTGACTCCAGTTGGCATAATTTCCCTAGCTGGAGAATTCTCTATGAATAATTCTCAGACCGTAATAGAGAGATGTGTACCTTCATATGTATTATGTATTTGCTGTTACAAGGCAAAGTTCTTCAGGCTGTTCAGTAAGCCTTAAGAATGCAACCAAGATGTTTTTTCCAGCATTTTCTTCACCGCTATGAGAACCACAGGGGTATTATACCTCTGAAGCAGAGCTCTACAGTTACGTAGAGCTGAAGCATCCAGGAAAACAGCAATCATTACAAAGCCACTAAAGATGGTAACATGGCAAGTTTCCAAAATACACATGCAAACATGGAAGCCAAGTTTGACACTGGCTTGTTCAAGACATAGCTGACATAGAAATGTCACTTCCTAGACTGATACTATGTCACAGGCTGTCTTGTGTAACACAAGCTGTCAAATTTAACCTAGCTACCATTACAGTGAGTCCAACAATTTGTGTTAAGTGAAGAACATCTCTTAACAACTTGATAGTATTGACTAGAAGTCTTTAGGGGAAACAGAAACCTCCATTTCCTTCAATAGTTTGCTCCAATAGCATTACATTGCCTAACTAAAAGTTCTTGGTACGTCTGTGCTCAAGAATTCAAAGAGCTCTTCATACAACACGGTTTGCTAAATGTGGAAGATATTTGTGTTGGTAGCAAACAATCAGGTGTTCAATAATTCGAGAAGCTAAGCAGGCAGAACTCTGTGAGACTTTCAGACGAAGCAGTGAAGAAGATGTCTTTATTTTGGTGGGGTTTCTGAGCACCCTCTTAGCTCTAACTTCCTCTCTTTATCCCACTTGCATGGCCTTTAGACATTCTCTGCCCCATTTCCCTGCACTTTCTTAGTTTTCTGCTCCATTCCACATTTTCTTGCTTATATAGCCTCCTATCTTTGAATTTTTCCCTTTTCTGTCTCCCACTCCTCATACCTTGAATTTTTTTAGTGACAGAAATAGAACAACTACCTGGACTTCCTTTCTGTTTCTTTATATCACCCACATTCAATTCATTCCTCAGCTTCACACTGTATGCCTAAAGTCCATCATAAGCCCTAATAATAGGTTGTCCCCAATCTCACAGCAAGGTAGAAAATACCAGGATTCATTACCATTAAGGAAAACCTCAGATTTGCTTGAAAAAGACACTAGAAAGTGGTGGCCATTTTAACTAAAAGCTGCTTGTAGCTAAATTCTACTGAAAAAAACCCAAAGAATAGCGGCCATTAAGGAAAGATAAATTTATAGTCATAGTCAGATACTATGAGACAGAAAATAGGAAAAGAAATCATTCAGGAAAAAAAAAATTCTAAAACCCATTACATTTCTACTAAACAGGCTGGCATACCTGAGTGTAAAACCCAACAAAACGTGTGGCAGGCTAAACTGCAGTGATACTTTAGGAATGTTTCCCTTTTTTACTGTTTGCCAAAAGAAAAATGAAAGACCAGCAACTGCTTCCACAATACTGCTTCATGACCAAATGGGATATGCCTTGTCAATCGGACATTTGAAATACACGCCAATTAGTATAGCAGAATGAAATGTTTATTTTAATCTGAAATTGCTGAAATGAAGTACATGGGGAAAAAGTTTGAAGTCATTAAAATCGCAAGCTAAACCAATCTAAAGAATGAAAACTCCCTTCAGAGTATAGGAAAAGAGCAAGTGACTTGAAAAACTGCTGTGTCGAGTCTTGGCATATTTGAAAAAGCAAGGTAATATATTTAGGTAGATTTGTAACCACACAGGCGTCTGCTGGGTAACAAATCTTCCACTGGATGTGAGTACAGAGATATACTACAAAAGACAATCCAATCTGAAAAGTAGACTATAGTGCTGGAGATGTCACTGGAAACCTGGGTGTTTTGGGGTTTTTTTTTCATTTCTGTTTCTTTTTTTGATCAAAGTATGTGGTCAGCTGTGGTTCTTCTGCCACAATATAGTGACAAATCTGGTCTACAGCTTTTTTATTAGATATTCTCACACAACAGATTCCACTATTTACCCACAAAGAAACTATTCCAGAGTCTCATTCAGACAGTTTTCCATTAAAAAACCTAGAAATTATAAAATCTGTATTTTAGAATGAACATGAGAAAAATTATCTTCATAAACACAGAAGTGGACAGATCCTGAAGCCAAACTATGTCAGGCCCCATAGCTGACACAAATCAACATGCCTCCATTGAAATCACAGGCTTCCAGGTGACCAGTCCATCCTAATTATCATACAGTACAAAAGAGATGATTGAAAAGTAACAGATGATATAAGTTAAAGAAGAGTTTTAGAATTTAAGTTTTATAGCAGATGGTTATCTTGCACTTATTTAATTTGAAACTTTAAAATGTGGATAGTTCAGCTAAACAAAGGTCCAGCAGTTCTGTCTCCTACTTTTATAAGAAGAATAGCGGTATCAAATAAACCTGCTGTGAAGGAAAATGTAGAAAAACAAGCAAAATCATACCACACAGGAACAAGAAAGAAAAGGATTTTTTTTTTAAGTTAGTCCATTAAAAGCTCCAATTTTGTCATTAATTAATGAATTCCAGTGCCTGAAAAACACTTGATGTGCTTTCTGTTTGTTTGCTAATGATTAATTTTTCTCTATTTATTCAGGTGATGGCAAACGCTTCAATCCAGTCCTGCCTACCTTCCTTATCAAACACAACCAGTCACTAGCACCCCTCTTCCCCAGAAAGTGGAATTCCTTTGATATTTAGGAAGGGGATGAGCAGAAATTTGTGAATCCTGTCCAGTATGTGGGTCTATTTTGTGAGCCACTGGTTGGCATTTGGCTTTTAGATGATTCCTTCCTTTTGCTCTCAGCTCAGATGAAATCTTTGCACAAGTGATGTGGGTTAAGTAACGCAGCAACCACCCCATCATGCAATGATAAAACATTTTTCTTTCCTTTTTAAGAACCTGTGGAAAATTACACAACTAAACCCAATGATAAATATTTTTTAAACTTCAAACTGAAGCAAGATTAGGATATTCTAGCTACATAATGCCCCAAGCAAACTTAATTCTACCCATTTGTGTACGTGATATGATACAATCTTTATCTATGTGATTTTATGCTTTTTTTTTTTCCTGCCTGTTTGACAGAAGAATGTCCTGTTTGGAGCACTGAACCGGTACATTTGGGATCAAACTAATGCTGCACATAATCTGGAATTTCTTAATTTCTAGGTGCTTGACTTTGCAGGCTCAATAACGCTTTTTCGTTTAGATGTCCTAAATATATAATTATTCAGATGGCTTAAATGTGCTTTTTGCTTACAAAGTCTTTTTTCTGTTTACATATCATACTCTAGCCTAAATAAATGCTAAGACAAAGGCCAAGCTGGCGGGTAGCCCAGAATGTAGTTGTTACCAAATTGACAGGGACCACCTTAAATTCATTGAAATGTCTAAATATTGTGTTTGAGTTATAACTAAATTTTAAAAGGCGATTTTTACTGAAAGAAAAATGGAGCGGCTTGAGAACTGCATAAACAAGTTGCTGGATGAAATGAGAAGTGAATGGATTACGTCTGTCAAAGTATGGTCTGACTTACCACAGCTCTCCATTACTGTAAAACACCAAACACTTAAGGACAGGAAGTATCCTCATGTTACCATGTAAATAACTAATGGCCTTAGTTTATGTTAACAGCTACCTTAGAAACTTCCAATAAAAAAAAAAAACAAACCAGCCAAAAACATGGCTAAGAGTGCCTGAACCTTTTCCCCAAAAGTAACTAATTCTGATAAATCTTAAGGTGACTTTTCCTTTTTTCTTAGCAGATCTCACATAGAGTCTGCTAAAATGTATGGTAAATGTGAACACGGTACAATTTAAAGATGGCCTGTGAAGGCAAATAAAAATGGTACTTTTTCCAACCTACTGAAGATCCGAAAGGTGTAAGGTTTGGTTTAAAGTTTTCTTCTACTTGTTTCCTTTTTGCTTTTAAAGCTTTTGGAGTATCACAGTCTTGTCTTGCTTTTATACGTAAGAGTGCTGGAGGACAAGAAGACTAGATGGAAGTCCCCCTCAGTTCCCATCTGAAGCAGCAGGGTGATGAGTGATTGAGATTTTTTTTTTTTTTTTCCCCTGGCTTTTTGCCAGAAGCTTGAATTAAATGTTTTAAGAACAGCCAAACAAAATGGGAGTTTTACACAGTCTGATTAAAAATCCCTTTCCCCTCTCAAACGCCAGTTTCTTGTGACAGATGATGGCTAGAGATGATGACTTCATCTCTCTATTTTTCTGGCTACCCGTAACCTTCTAGTAAAAATAGGATAGACAAGACCTGACACATACATAAAATAAACAAAGCCTTTGCAGAAATCTTACATCTGACTTTAAAACCAAAGCAAGCTCTTCAGGCTTTCCTAACATGTCTTAAAAATATCTAAAAGGCAATATAGTCTTGTCTCCTTTTTGGGTGACTCTTTAGGTCTAATCAGGATTTTACTATGGCAGGATAGGCAAATCCCAGTGACAAGAACATGCCATACGAAAACCACAAGGTGTGTCAAAATTTAAAATTTACTAATGCTGACATTCTGGCCTTTCTAGATATTAATAAAATTACAAGAGTGTGGGGTGAAGGTATTATACCTGGTCATGGCTGGCTTCAATGGAGCTTCCGATACCTTGGAAAGTCATCTGCACAGGAGACAGTGTCAAACTGGTCATACACTCTTTGCCATTTTGTCTATCACTGTAGTGTACCTATAACAGAATAACATACGTAATCTGCTAAACACCAGGTTTGTACAAGGGAGTCATGCTAAAATACCGTCCCTTTTCAACAAGTTTGTAAGAAGAATTCCAAACATTTACATTGAATTCATCTTTAATGTAAAACAAGGAGTTTTAAGATATTCTAGGTAGTCACATACTGCACTGGGGCCAAATTTTCTGTGGTATGTCTGTTGGATAGTTTTTAAAGTGCTGTGTTCTTCAGTTCCTGAGAACTTTGAGACTGAATTCAAGATCTTGTATCTATAGAATTATAAGAATCTATTTTCAAGTTATATTTTCCAGCCCAGATATCATTTTTAATGGCATTTTGTAGCTTAGTTATAAAACATCCATGTAAATCATTATACCTCCAAAAACTTGGCAATAATAGTTTAAATTTTTCAATCGTAATTCCATTTCTACTAAAGTCCACTAACTCTTTTGACATGACTAATGTATATTTGAATCTGATTTTGTAATTAAATTAAAATGACAGATAAAATGGAGAAGAATTCGCATTCTTCTGGAGATGTCTAGGCTATCCTTTTCTGAGAGTAATTCACTCCCTATTGATGCCAAGATGTGCATGTTGAACCTGAATCTTGCATGCAATACAGAGGAAGGTAGTGCTTCTATTTGAATTATTTTCCTTTTCTTCGGGTTCCCTTCAGACAGTGCTTAAAGCCCCTGCAGAAAGGATGGATTTTAATATGTTGAGACAAAACGAAATTAAATGTTGCCAGTGTTTCATTATGAAGAGCAGGTTGCCACTCACGCTGAACTGTTGAAATATTACAGTTCTCTGAGTAGCTCCTGGCTTCTAGGCAGGCAGAGCAAGCACTTTGTTCTACAGGAGAGGTGGAATTTAGTTTATGGTGGTAATTTACATTAGCTATGTGACCCCTGTCAGAAGTGGAAAGAGAGATCAGCTCTGCTGGAGACAGACCTTTTATGTTAGTATCTATTTGCAGCTGTATAGCTCTCAGGCAAAAGTTACATGATAAAGCCTCATCCTGACATTTAGGCTACAAAATTAAACTTTATTATTTCTGAAGACAACTAGGAACCATATTAGAGTTATTCCTGCGGAAATGATTTAGTGACATATATGATACTTAATTGTACACCATGCATATTAAATCCCCTGTGCCTAACTTCTTTGCCACAGGTGTAAATTGGGAACACTTCAGCTGAAGCAAAACCCATGCAAAACTGGCTCAGCTCGGGGAAAACTAAGCTGGTGCTGTATTTCAGAATTACTTTATTGACCACACATCGAAACAGTTTTGCTGTGGCCAAAAGTAAGATACAGACGCAAAATTCTTGTACTGTGTACAGAAATACTGATTTCACTCAGGCCTTCTTAAAGCTTTCTGGATTATCCCCGTCTCTCTTCCTCTCAACCCCCACAGTATGTGTCTACTAAATGGCTTGTGGCTCTCTGCCAGAAAAGCCATACTACTTACTTAGAAACCACAAGAGGCCCCTTCACATATACAATGGTTTAACTTTGATTAATCAAAAGAGGTATGAAGGTATGAAATTTGGCTCGCAAATATAAACTGAAGTTCTTTAAATGTCAGGGACTACTGTTATGACAAGGACTTATCAAGCTTCCACAACTGTGGTATCTGGTTGCAAACGAGATATTCTGCTGCGTACGTGTTGTGGGAATGTGATGTGGAGAAACGGGGCAGAAAAGCTCAAGAGGATGATTCTGTACTGCAAATATGACATAGCAAAAGGGGCAAAATCTGGTGACCCAGAAAAGTACATGTCTTAGAGCACATATGGAGAAATGGAAAAATGGCACTTTCTGAACTGTATAGTATGTTTGTAGACTTATTTTTAATGAGAATAATATGAGTAAGGTTATACTTCACTAATGTCCACTGGAATAAAGCAAGGTTAACAAGCTGAAAGAACAGGAGATATTCAGAGGAAAAAGTATGATTAATATTACATGACACTATTATCTGCAATAGCAGATTTGATCCACAGCCCCTTTAGAGTCCCACATTGAAATTGCAACAAATTCAGAATTTTGGTATCTTTCTAGGCTTAACTTTCCTGAAGGAATTTCATGATGCATTTTTGGCCTTATCTGAATGTATCAAGGCCATTACTTCGTAATTTCTTAGACAACAGTCCTCCAATTATCTCCTGCCCTGTTGAAGCTCTTCAGTTGAACAAAAATAAACACTTTCTATGTTATTGATATGAATAGTGATATAAAAACCAAAAGACTGGACTTTGAATGGAGGGCAGACTAAAACTTTGTCCTTTCATCAAATCTTTCTAGTCTACAGATCTGTGCACTCAGCAGAAACATTCAGATTTCTTCTACATTTGGCATGCCTACATGCAATTTCCCAGTAATCCTGTTTTGTTATTTCTCAGTCCAGCTGCTACATTCTCAAACTGTTATATTCCTTTCTTCTTCACATTTGATCTATGATCTGAAGTTTGGGATTTTTTGTCCACCAAGAGTGCTAGATGTTTACCTATTTGAGCAGAATGTCCAAATTAGGCACTCAGAAAGAAATGGTGGTAGTCAAATATCAAATAGTCTGAATAGCAGCAGATACTTTTAGGTTTTCGGCCAGCAGTATGTTGCAAATATTTCAGTTTATATGTCCATGCTATTATGACTAAGTATGGGAGGAACCTGAATGTCTATAAAACTGGTTTAAGACTATCATAGCATCAAGGCAGGGGAACAGGAAGGCACAGCAAACACTTGATTCAGTATTTGCGACCAAGAAGTGGTGACTGAAGGCTGGCCAAGTGCTCCAAGGGTGATTATGTGGCCATTATTGAGATTCACGATGACAATAATACTTTTCTAAGTTCCTCAGAGCCTTAAGAGTCAAGAGTGCTTAACTACAGCTCATCTCCGCAATAACTCTGGTAGGCAGGTAAGGACACTTTGTGGACAGATGCTAAATGACTCACCCAAATTCACTCAGCACTGGCAGGAGTGAATGGCAGTGCTGGGACTATAACCCATCATTAAGGCCGCTGGCCTAACCACAATTGGTCATTTTCCATTTCCATATATTATGGAGGTAAAAATAAAAGTTATGAAAATAATTACTATCTAGGTCCAGGATCTAATTTTCAGGCTTCAATTTTTTGTAATTAAGGGACACTCACAAATTAGCTCAGTGCGTTTTAAGGATTAAACAGCAATGAATTTTCACTCATTACAATTCAGAATGTTTTATTTGGGTAACATATAAGCAAAGATTTTATAGAAGAGCATTAGGATCTGGTTAGAAAATAATGGGCAGCATACAGATGTCTGTAGTAAGGGTTGTGCAAGTTTCTGAGTAAAATGCAAGACTCCAGCCTCAGACTTACACGTAACTCTCCTCCGAGGAATGTCTACACAGCACAAAGCAGTGCCACAACAAGAAGACCCTGGCAATAACTCTAAATGAGCCTGCTCATTTATTGGAAAAAACAGACAGCACTGCTAGGTTTTCTCCCGGGTAACTATGTACGTGGAGTACCTGAGATAAATCACGTGTAACCAGCTCAGGAATGCCAAACACAGCACTCCGTTGTGCTGTATGGGCAGGGCACAAAACCTCGGTGTGTAAAACACAAAGTGCATCCCGGGCATCAAAATAATGAAATAAATTCTCGATGTAATGTCTTCCACAAGCACACGCCATGGATTTACTCAGACATGTATGCTTTCATGTTCTATATTTGCAAGAGATGCACCTATTATGTGCTTTTCAGAGACGACTACAGTCGGGAACAAGCTGCATGGTATGAGTATGTATGGAGGGGTACTACTAACTGGTGTATGTATACAGAAATGTATGGGAAGGGCTGAAACCATTTGACAACTATGTTGAAATTTGGCCTTTCTTTTTAATATTTTAAATTACTGAAGAGATGCAAATGTTTTGATGGATATTTATAGCGTCACATAAAGGAAGATATAAGATGAATGTTTACAATGTTACAACTGGATGTGGAATGGCATAGCCAAAATTCTCAACCTTATATGTTATTTTATAAAGGAAAATCTAAATTACACTGCAAAAAACTGCCTAAGAAATGACATTTAGGGTTACTTCTGCTCCAAAAGCAGGAAATTTCCCATTCCTATCATATTTATATAAAGATGTCTCTTGAATCTAGCTTTACTATAACACTCTTCCCTATGTGGAGGTGTTCTGATAGAAACTGTAAAAGTATTGCAGTAGTAATATCCACTTAGTAGTGGCCATAGATAATCGGCATAGATTATTCTGGAAATACAATGTCCTAACCTCAAGCATGGGGTAGTCTGCCGGACTTCAGTGGGCACTTCTGCATTTGAACATCTGTCCTTTTGGATGAACAAGGACTACGGTTTACTGATTCACAACTGAGGAAGGTGAGAGACCTGCTATATTACTACATAGTAGTTAAGTTTAACTATATACTAATCTACTGTAAGACACGAGCTAATTGTGCGTTAACAAGAGACAGAGGGGAGCAAAAATAAAGGCTACTATTTTCACACACTACTGCTTAGCTGTTCACAGTTTGAAACACAACTTCTCTCTGGCCAAACACTTTCTTTCTTGAACATTTATTAACTTAAAAAAATAATATGAATTACCAAAAGAAAGAAGTCATCTGTGACATTGGAGTTCATGTTTCCAAACCAAAAACTACTCTGAGTCAAAGCATCAGCAGGAGATTTAGAATGCTAGACAGAAATAAACTAGGTAATAAAATGCCATTATGTTCAGCAATGCACAAATCTTCTGGATTGACAAGCCTGGACTATTTTGTTAGAACAAAGGATGGTATTCCTTTAAATCTGCCTCTTTAAAGGGAAAGCACCCAATTTAGTCCCGAATTTACAGAATTATTTCCAAGATTTTACATAGGTTGCTCTGGATTTACAGCAACAAGCAACAAGAATGGGTTCAAAAATCCGATGTTAAAATAGTAATTTTGACTTGTACGAGAGTCTCACGAAACATTTTTCTTCCTTTAGCTTCTTGGTGAAACGCTTCTCATTTCCATATTGGTCTTTATCTTCCTCTTTCTGTTGCTCACCTACTGTTAGTCACGGCATCTACTAAAAATAAATTAAACAATGCTGTTTGCTTGAGCTCCAACTCTGTTTCATGCATATTTATTGGTGAAGAAATACTCCTGGGGTAAAAATAAAGTAAATACACTTGCTCATTTCAACCATTTTCTCAAAGCCAATATTACGAGCTTTCACAGTATAGTATTCTAGTACTTAAAAGTGTGAATCCTTGTATTATCTATAAAGCTTTTCTAACAAATTATAGATTAGGCTCTTCAGACATGGAGCAGCGTGAGAGAGATTCCAAATAGCACTTAGCATTCTTACTACCTGCTTTACAATTCCATGTATTTTATTTGTCAGAGTAGAACTGGAGTACAGCAATAACAAAAAAACAAAATTGAGGGAAAAATCCCATTGTATGAACGACGTCTTTTATGAAAAGTTGAAGCATAGATACAAAAGCAAGACCAAGACGAAAAAAATTGTCCCAAATGAAAAAAAAA
>NW_010509814.1:0-21473 GCF_000687285.1 Phaethon lepturus
TCAAATCCATACCTCTCCAATTTAGAGAGACAGTTGTTGTGAGGGACCATGTCCAAGGTCTTCCAGAAGTCCAGAGAGACGACATCGGTAGCTCTTCCCTTATCCACTGATGTGGTCACTTCATCACAGAAGTCCACTAGGTTGGTCAGGCAGGACTTGCCCTTGATGAAGCCGTGCTGGGTGTCTCGAATCACATCCCTGTCCTCCATGTGACTTCACATAGCTTCTAGGAGGATCTGTTCCATGATCTTCCCAGGCACAGAGGTGAGGCTGACAAGTCGGTAGTTCCCAGGGTCTTCCTTGCTACCCTTTTTAAAAATGGGTGCAATGTTTCCCTTTTTCCAGTCTCCAGGGACTTCATCTGACTGCCAGGACTTTTCAAGTATCATGGAAAATGGCTTGGCGACTATGTCAGCCAATTCCCTTAGGACTCTGGGCTGCATCTCATCAGGTGCCATAGACTTATGTATGTTCAGGTTCATCAGGTGGTCTTGAACCTGATCTTCTCTTACAGTGGGAGGGACTTTGCCTCTCTAGTCTCCATCCTGTGGTCCATCCCTCGAGACGTGTAGGAAGAGAAATTGCCAGTGAAGACTGAGGCAAAGAAGTTGTTGAGTACTGCAGCCTTCCCTTCATCCATTGTTGCCAGCTTTGCTCATCGAGCGGTTGCGCTTTCTTTGACCTTGTTTTTCTGGCTGACATACCTGTAGAAGCCCTTATTGTTCTTTTCATCCCTTGCCAAGTTCAACTCCAGCTGCTTTTTGGCCTTCCTGACCCCATCCCTACACAACCAGGCACCATCTCTACACTTTTCCCAGGATATCTGTCCCTGCTTTCATTACCTGTGCATTTCCTTCTTGCTCTTAAGTTTGACCAGCAGGTCTCCACTCATCCATGCTGGTCTCTTGCCTTCCTTTCCTGATTTCTTACACCTGGGGATCGAGAGCTCTTGCACTTTATGGAAAGTGTCTCTAAAGATTTTCCAGTTCTGATCTGCTCCCTTGTCCCTGACAGCAGTTTCCCAGGACGTCCTATTGACTCACTCCCTGAAGAGCTGGAAGTTTGCTTTCCCAAAATTAAGGGTCCTTACTTGACTCTTCACCTGCCCCATATCCCTCAGGACTGTGAACTCCTCCAGTGAATGATCACTGCAGCCCAGGCTGCCTCCCATCTTGACGTCATCAATTAGCTCACTTGCATTGGTGACAAGCATTGGTGACCACCACCTGTCTCGAGTTTCATTAAGTTCTAGAGCCTGTTCACTTGCAATCCACAGCCAACTACAAATGAGTTTTAACTTATCATCAAAATTATTTTTTCCTAAGTCAACTCTGTGTGCTTCAAGACTTTCCTTGAACTGCATTGACACTGATAAATGAAAGTCCATGTATGTAATGATTCTGTGTGTCCAACAAAACCATTGTTCACAATACTAAATATCTAATGATACAAGACTGATGTAGTTAAACTCATCTTCTCTGGACTTCATTTTAAAATTATTCTCTTCTTATAGTAAGAAGAGAGAAAAAAATTGATTTCTTAAAGCTACATAAAATCAGAAGTATGCAACTCTTCATTTATTTAACTGGTGCTTTGATCTTGCAAATAAAACACATCAAAAGAGCAATTATTATATTCTTGACAATAAAATATTACAATTATTAGAAAACCTTTTCTAAAATCTTGAAGATTTTCCTGGAATGACCAAATTTGTAATGCTAATCTGCAATACGTTATGTGGTCTGAGACATTAAGGGGTGTCACACAGCCTTGTTATATCTTCACTCTTCCCAGCTAGGCATTCTCTCAAAGGTCTTCGACCTTGTTAGCAATTAGACTTTATTGTTCAGCTTCTCAGGCTTGCACTCTGTGGGGATCCAGAAACCAGTCAGTCAAGACAGCACTATGAATATGTAAATCTAAACAAACTAATAACCCACACAAATTTTCACTTCTTTTTCCTTAAAGCTCTAGCATTATTTTCATGAAAGATATAGTCCAAGGAGACTGCAAACAACGTCTCTAGCTGATAGAATCTACCTTCTCTTACTGTCCATTTTCTTGGCAGATGCAGCAGCCGCCTTGGCCACTCAACTGCAAGAACTTAATCTTTTGCCATCTCCAAACCAACTCCACCTCTGAGCAAGCCTCATTTTTTTCTAAGGTAAAGTCAACATTGTAGTTTAACTTCCTTCCTTCAATTAACTATTAGCAATGGGTTTTTAAATTATTTTTCCCCTCATTTTCTCATATGTAGAAGATGCTTTTTAGAATCTTGAACTAAGAACCACATAATCAAAAATATATTTACCTTACGAATTACTTTTACCAATTGTTTCAATTTTCCAACAGCCCCAATACCACTTGTCAATTAGTGTAATTTTGCATATACCCTACAGAATATGCAAGCTACAGATACTTTCCAACACGCAAAACCAATTGTGCAACTGAAAAAGTAACATAGAAGTGACCTCCCCAAACATTCAAAAAGCAAAGTATATAAATATTTTTATATTTCTCAGCTGTAGCATAATTATCATAGATGGATATCCATTTTTCAAGTGATCTGTGTCCAAGTAAATCTAATTAAAAAATCCTGTCTTCAGATGGAGAGTCATCTAAAAGGACACGATTTTCAAATTTTCATTCTTTATTTTGTGCATAAATCAACTTTTCAAAACTAAATTTGCAAGGAAGAAGACAAAGAGGTAGCTTTATCTGTACAAACACTATATATTTGGTTAAGCTCTGTCAATAGGCAGAATTAAATTATGCTCCTCAAGAGATACCTCCTAAGTAGCTAATACAAGAGGGTGAGTCATACTGTGGAGATGCCTTATTCTTGCCACAGTTAGATGAGAAAAACACTACCAAAATACATCTAGGAGAACCCCCTTTTTGCGGGATTTAACAGTAATTGCACTGACCAACCTCACTGTATGAAAGTACAAGTGTATGGCTAATGCTAATAAAATCACAGTCAATGAAAACACAACACACCCAAGCGGTCTATATCCAATGTTGCTTGAATATTTATTTTAAATATCAAATTATTTCCAGAAGTCCACAAATTTCCAGAAACTAGCTAAGTATGATTCACTGTGAAAAAATTCTGAGACTAGGTGGGCAGGGTACCTGAAGTTGCAAAGTGAAGCAGCACTTCTACATACAAATTGGCATTGTATCATACTGGAATGCAATCTCTTTAACGCCTATGAAATTAAATATAGAATATGCTTCTTAATTAAAAACTGCATGTAGGAAACGATTTTGTCATTTGCGATGAAAGATGTATTATGGTCAAAATCCATCAACTGCAAAATAATAAACAAACAGGAACAGTTATCCAGAACTAACGGAACATTTACTGTCAGGATTAGTTAGTTTGATGGCTGTGAAGAAAGATGATGTATGGAAACAAACAGGACGACAATAAAGCAGCTCAAAGTAAGTCATTTTTGAGAAGTATTTGAGAATTGTTGTGAAACAACTAATTGTTAAAAAATTGCTAAAAAAAAAGTGCATGATTGCTTAAGAAATATTTGCTCAAGATTCAGATAGGCAAAGGCTTTGTTGAAGGCAGATCAATCACAGAATGACTGAATCTTTGAGGTTGGAAGAGACCTCTCAAGATTGTCTAGTCCATCCCCACTATACAGAGCAGGGTCAACTACAATAGGTTTCTTGGGCCGTGTCCAGTCAAGAATCCACAAGCTTTCCAGGCAACCTGTTCCAGTGCTTGATCACCCTTGCAGTAAAAATGGATTTTCTTATGCTTAAATGGAAATTCCTGTACTGCTGTTTTTGTACATGGCTTCTTGTGCTTTTACTAGGCACCACGGAAAAGAGTCTGCCTGTCTTCTTTACTCCCTCCCATAAGGTATTCTATACACTGACAAAAAGGCTTGCTGAACCTTCCCTTCTCAACTCTAAACAACCTCACGATCTCTGCCTCTCCTTCTATGTCGGATGCTTCAAGCCGTTAGTTATCTTCCCTGGATTCACTCCAGTATGGACACAGTACTCCAGGCATGCTCTCACCACTGCTGAGGAGAACGATCACTGCTTTTGACTTGCTGGCCGTGCTCTTACTAATACTGCCCAGGCTGCTGTTTGACCTTCTTTGTCACAGGGGCACTTTGCTGGCACATTTGCAACTTGTCCACCAGGACTCCCTCTGTTGAACTTCTTGAGGTTCTTGTCAGCCCGTTTCTCCCATCTGTTGAGGTCAGCCTGTCCCTCTGAATGGCTACACAACCATCTGTTCTATCATCCACTCTGTTCAATTTTGTATTGTCTGCAAACTTGCTGAGTGTGCACTCTGCCCCATCATCCAGGTCATGAGCAAAGAGGTTAAATAGTATTGGCCCCAGTACTGACCCTTCACTAGTGACTTGCCTACAGCTGCCCTCTGAGCCCAGCAGCTTAACCTGTTTTCAGTCCACCTAAACAATCTGTATTTCACCAGTTTATAAAAGAGGATGTTAGAGGAGACATTAAACAAAGTCTTCCTGATGTCAAGATGATAAACAATATCAACTTGCTCTCCCCTCATTCACCAAGTTCAGATTCCTGACAAAAGTTTCTAGAAAATTTGTTTTAAGTAGCTTTACTATTTTCCATGAGACCTGACAATGTTGTCACTGTCTGCTAAGAGGCGAATAAAGCCCACATACTGTAATACATTATACTTAAATTCTATCATGCTATCCTCTAGATGACAAAAAAAAGGCCAACTAATTGTGACAGCCAATTTCACTGCCAACCTTACCTGCTCATGTTAAAGGAAAAGAAAGAAGTGGTATGGATACTGCTGAAGTAATAGCTTTGTAGATGACTGATACGGGTTTCTCTCAGATTGCTTGGCTTTTGTCCACTTAAATTTAGTTTCAACAGCACATCTTATAGCAGAAAAAGCAAAAATATTTCATTTTGGGGATGCAAAATGGTTTCATAATTATCAATAAAATGAATTAGTACTCTGATGGCAATACATGTAAGCAAACCACAGCTCATTCAATTTTGGCATATGGGAAATAAAAATACAGAGAGTCTTGATCCAGGTGAATGATAAGAAAACTTTATACAGTGAGGAAGGTAAAGCCCCCCAAAAAGAGTTTTCTCTACTCCAGTATCTAATGGACTCCCACTTACAGGACTGCACTGCCCATGTGAAATCTTATTTCCACACTTTGAAAGCCTTAGCAATAATCAAGGCGATTACCACTAGCAAGATGCATCCCTTATCCTAGGCTCTGGTTCCTGCATTCTTTAACGTAAGTAAGGAACTCTCACACACCACAGAATACCTCTCAAGCCTTAGCAAAAGAAGTGGTCTGATAAGGAAGATACTACACAGCTCTAAAGAAAGGTAGGTAGCTATATAAAAAAAGTATACAAATACCTTTGTTTCCAAAAGGAGCCTGCATCATTGAAAAGACAGTTATTACAAGAAGGTATTAACTTATCAGTGGTTGAGCAGCTTTTCACACGATTTCTACAAAACAGGCAGGTAATTGTAGAAATGTGTCAACGGATTTATGCTTTAAAAAATCTTTCAGATATATATTTATACTTCACAGAGATTTATTAAAAAAAAATAAGGGAAACAGTCAATACCAGGGCACAGTTACTCTAACCTAACAATCTTGATGTTATTTCATAGTGTTACATATTTCACATATTACTTCCTAAATTACAAACACATTTGATAACTTCTGTTAGACGGTCCTGAGTCAAGAAATGTGATTCACTCTCTACAGCTACCTGGAAGGGGGTTGTGGCGACGAGGGCACTGGTCTCTTCTCCCAAGTAACCAGCGATAGGACGAGAGGAAATGGCCTCAAGTTGCGCCAGGGGAGGTTTAGATTGGATATTAGGAAAAATTTCTTCACTGAGAGGGTGGTCAGGCATTGGAACAGGCTGCCCAGGGAGGTGGTGGAGTCACCATCTCTGGAAGTGTTCAAAAAATGTATGGATGTGGCACTTCAGGACATGGCTTAGGGAACATGGTGGCATTGGATTAATGGTTGGACTTGATGATCTTGAAGGTCCTTTCCAACCTTAGTGATTCTGTGATTCTGTGATTCATCCCCAGAAAAGGGCATCAGTATTTCTAGTTATTCTTGTTTAGTTCTGATAGCTGTTGTCACTGTTTTCAACTTAAAATACAATAGAAGTTACATATATTATGCATACATTCAATCTTCAGCACTATTAGATTTCTGGGCAATGATACTTTTTCAACTTATGGTAAGTAGACACCTTTTAAGACAAAGAAGAAGCCGTAGATAAAACTTTTTAAGATCTCTCAAGAATTATGAATGGTTGAGATGTTGAGAGGAGAAAGGTGGTTATTTGCTTTGTTTTGTTTTGAATCAAGGTAAGTCCTCTTTCATCAAGACTGCAAGAAAGTAATTTGTACTGACAAACACAAAGGTCGTCAAGATAAGGCTAATAGCCTAACTACATGTTATCCCATTTAATATTTGAACTAAAAGTCTATGCTAATATAGCACCTTTTTGCTACAATGTTTGTAGATTTTTACTGCAGAAAAAATGCCAGAACTTCTATCATGAAAAATATTTACATCAAATCCACAGATAAAGTTGAGATACTCTGAATATTGGATTTAGAGGCTTGCAGCATTTGGGACATGTGTCTAAAAATTTAATTTTTAAAAGTGGTCAAGTATCTCAATTTCAGGGAGAGGTTTAAATACATTTCTTATGTTTGTAAAGGAAAAAAAAACAAGAATGAACAGTATGCACCCAAGAATTTAAAAAAAAGAAAAGCAAATAAAAAATAATTCAAATCTATCATTTTAAACCAAGGTAGTCAATCATGAGATGGTTGTGACTCAATTTCCAAACAAATCTGGAAGCACCATGGTATCTGAGCCACTGGAAGAAAGTAAGGGGAAAAAATGTTTCGAAAGCCATAGGGAGGAAATGGCAACAATTGCACTTGCAGTTATTTATGCTAACATAAATGGATGACAGGCAGCACCTTTTACAACCACTGCAACTTCTCAACTATCAAATTCAGGTAAATCCATTAAAAAATGATTTAAATTTATTTTTTAAATTATTTTATTTTAAAATATTTTAAATTTTATTTAAACTGTAAATTGAGAAGCCCACCTCCCTGCTTACCTTAGGACTTCAACCCTGATGAACTTTGACTCCTTTGAAATCAATTTCCCACTGACTTCACAAGATGCCAGATTTTTTCCCATTTTGTTTGCCTTTCATCACATACATAGTATGTTAAAGAATATTTCCTGAAATAATTCTGGGACTACATCAGGGGCTTGGTGCTGCCCTGCTGAGAGGAAGAGAAATCTGTGTATTTTAGGAAACGCTGCAGTATTTTAAATACAAGTGTCCTTGTTCTCATGGCCTCAGAGTTCAGCTAAGCAGCTGGAAACGATGAACCCTTCTCTTCAACTAAGTCATCTCTGAAAGGTCTATTACGACTCTGTAGCATTTCCATCAGGCCCCTTCCTCAGATTGGTACCAAAAGGGAGCTTCTCTTCTAACTTTCAAAGAAGCAGCGGGATGCACTGTCAACTGCCAACCTTATCAGCTTCTTCACATCAGCGTATCCCAAAACATACAGATTCTTCTCTACCAGAATATTCCCACAGGATGTTAAAATGAAAGGCATCCACATTTAGAGGATGTGTCCAACTGAATCTTTCAGATTCAACATTTGTTACGCAACTGCAGGTCTGTATTAGGGGCTACGCTTCTCTCCTGCCTTATAGAGATGGTATTAACACATCATTGTCTATGTCAGTGCATCCCTATTGCTACCATTATCTTTGTAAGGCCACAGATGCAAAAACCTGTTTCCTGCTCCTGTTCCTTCTATTTTTGAGCAATAGTATGCTGCCTGCTGCCCAACCCACCTCTTCAAAGGCTGGACCGCTCACACTGAGAAACACTGCAATATCAGTGTCATCCAGGTCTTTTCTCTCCATAGGTTCCTGAACTGTGAGGAGGGAATTACCATGACTGGCTGACATCTCTGCCAGTAATTGCCCTGCAATTAGATGGAAACTACTTGAATCTTTATGTTTCATTCTTGTTGTTTTGCTGGGCAGGGACAAATGTTCTTGTATGCAGTACCATTTCCACATCACCATATGATAAACTGTTGCATTCAAGAAGGCAAGAGGGACCACAGTAGGCCATTATAAAGTCTAGAAGGACTGCGTTGTTATGTCTTCCTCAAGCATGGCTCATTCAGCCACTTTGAGCAGACAGGTTTTGATGTAGCTAGTGACTATGGGGAAGATATATTCCACAGCTCACAACAGATCCTGCAGTTAGACCAGGATTATATGTTAACTTCTCCACAGTTGGCAGCTGAATGCCCTAATTTCATCAGCAGCATTCCTAATTAAAACAGTATGCTTACCTAGTTGGAATCAAGGAATGTTGGTGTAAAGGGTGGGACCTGCCAGGATGGACAGTGGGCCAAATATATGTCCTACAATATGCCCTTACAGTGGTTTCCTGTGAGATCTAAGGCTAGAGACCACAGCACCACAAAGCTCCAGAAACCTTCATATTATCGCACAATACCCACTATGTGTTATTTCAAATAAGTAACAGGTTCAAGGGTGGGTGTGTTCCTATCCAAAGTTCTCTTAAAACTCTTCCTACTTGGTATATGTCTGCTGTGCAACATTCCACATGTAGTTGTCTTCATCACCTTGAATTGTATGCACCATTGCCCTTTCTTACACAGTGGCATTCAAAAGTTTAGAAACATTCTGATATTCTGATTATTCTGCAGCTAGAGGGATGACACAGATTTATTATCACTGTCACTTCCTCAAGGCCTTCATTTGCACTTCACCTGATTTTTTAAGAGGCTGAAATCAATGTAATCAAAACCAGAAGAGAAATAATGGGATCAAAGTTCAGCATGACAACAGAAGGTGTGGTAGAATTCCCAAGAAGGAAAGGATTTTCCAACCAGAAGGGTGGAAGAATGAAGAATAAGCAGGACTTGGAAAAAGTTGAGGGCTGCTTGTCTGAAAAGCATTAACAGCACTTAGCCACTTAGCTAAAGATTAACTTTCTTAACTCCAGCTGCCTCTTTAGAGGAAGGCTTCTCCAAAAACACACACTCTCGTAATGCTATTTAGTATTATCCAAAATCCTGATCATTACAGTCACCTGTGACAGATCAAAGCAACACATATCCGAGCTCTATTGCTCAAGAACTACAATCTCTGTATATGCAAATGATACAGCACTTAAAGCCTTGAACACAGAGGTTAATTAGTTTGAGTTGCTTGATTACACCAAAAGAAGGGTTCTACCACTGCTTATATCCAATGCACTTTTAAGAATGCAGGACTATTTAATTCTATGCAAGTACATAACAGTGTTTCTCAGCTGGCCTCTTACAATATTAATTTCTAACTTTATTTTTCATGCAGTTTTTAGGTTTTACTATTGTTTGATATTAGAGTTACACTAGAATATTACTTAACTTTCTAATAGCATACAAAGAAATTATTGGGAAGCTATTTTACTTTCAGTAATCGAAAGCAAAATGTTATGAAACAATAAGGGAAGTAACATCCACATAGGCTCTGAACACTTATAAGTAAGAATATTGAGTATGTGTAAATGTACCTAGATGCAAAAAAATAAGCATGATCTGTTCACCAGCCCAGATGTCTTTAAAAGATAACTCTCATGAGAAAGCATTTGGTCCTGACACTGAAACTACATAAGCTGCAGATCCATCCCAGGCATTCCATCTGGTAGGAATACTGTCAGTTTTGGTTGATCTGCATTTTACATCTGAGTTCTTCAGATGAGAATCTAAAAAGGTATCCATTTGGGGGTTGTTTTTTTTTCAAAATCTGCACCAGCGACTGACCTATTTTCATTAATAGGGACACATTTTGTATTCATGGCCATACACATGTAACAGACATAAATCAAAAAGGGATGAAATAGGTTATGAACAAATGGGGGTAGTGAGGGAGGAATGAGCAGTAAGATACTTACAGGGTAGTGCTCTGTGATTTACTTCAAAGGAATAAAATGTGATATTCTGCCTTTGAATGCCTAATAAAAACAGGTATTTCAGACCTGCCAGGTAATTAATTTGTAGAATATGCCACACAGATGAGCAATGAGCCAGTTTCTCAACAACAGTGAAATATTAATACTTTTATATTTAAACTCCTGTAGTGCTTCAAACTGTACTAAAGTGATTCCCAAAGTTCAGGAAAGCAATTTATGCTCTGTAACAGTAACATGGGCACCCCCAGCTAGCCCTGCAGAAAAATAGAACACAACAGAAAACTCATCTAAAACATCGCTGTCTGCAGCGAGTGACTTGTTCTTGGGATTAAACTACAGTGTAATTTGGAAATGGAATCCAATAGCTTGAGGTTGAAACATTTCCCCCCCACCTCACAGTTTGTTTCATTTTAACTGACATCAAATAAAAAAACTGTTCAAGTCTTTCCTCACAAAGTTGCTGATTTAACTACACAACGTTTACTTCCCAAGTGCTGGAGGAAGGCTCTCATGTTCAGAATGGGTTCCCTTCAGACAAACGGTATAAAATGAAAACAGTTACAAGAAATAAAACCATGTTCAGTCCATGAAGCAATCCTTTCTACTGACCAAATAAGAAAGGAGAGAGCCTTGCTGAAAATTATTCTTCACTGATTTAACAGGTGATCCCAAAAGCACTATTATTTGGACCTAAGCCCCACAGTTCTACAGGACAAGAAAAAGAGGAAAATCCCATAGACAACAGGGAAATGCAGAAGTTATGTCACTAGATGATAAAATTACAGATTCATGTGTGTATTCGCAGATGTCTAGCGCACAGCAGAGAATCTAGCATTCTTCCCTTTTGAAGCTGATTTATGCAACAGACCTTTCCTTTTCCTTCCTCTTATAAGAACGGTAGAAATATTGGTGTCAAAACCAACTCAGAGCACCCAGAATTTCCATTTTCTGTATTTTCCTGTACCATGGACATGAATAATAGAACTAAAAAATAGATGTTCCTATTCCCTTGAGACCACAGTTGTCTTCTGGTAGAGCTGAAGGAGATTTTATTAATTTTGTTTTATTTTAACACGTGAATTCCTGACCTGGAGCCCTAGCTCTTCATTTTCTTTCCAGAGGAGAACATTATAATCCTAGAAGCATCAGATGTACATTGCCAATTAAACTCAACTAAGTTCTCCTTCCCCTTTTTGGAGAAAACAATTTATATTTCTCTCCTAGATTGCTTCTAATAATTTAGCCTCTTTCGCATTAAATCTAAGTCCTGTTACAGGGCCATAGTTCAAATGTGTGTTCGATCATTTATTCAGTGAGTAGCCATGAGTATCCCAATGTGATTCTTACCTCTAGTAATTATAGAAGCTAGAATTAGGTCACAGCATTGTTTACTGAGTTCAAAATGACCTTCAATATTCAAAAATTCTTTGCATTGCTCTAGCACTGATCTGTTAAGTAGAAGGAGGAATTTTAATATGTAAGAAAGAACTGTACTAATCTAGTATTTAACTAAACAGGCACCATACGAGAAAACTCTCTATATCATTCAGTAATATATAGAACCTACAAAATGAATAACAATTCAAATGAGTGCTTTGAATTTAACAAGAGAATATTTTTTCAGTTAGAATCAAGAAGCTAAAATAAGTGTTTTTCATTAAATGTTGCTAGAGGACAGTTATTTTAAATCTTACTGTTGAAATACAGATGTTTCTTCAAAATAAGAGCATCAGAGGAACTGAAATTAAGAACATGGTAAAGCTTTGGCAAAGACAAAATATTTCACACTGGGTGACAGAGTAACCTCTAGGAACATGCTGTTTCTAGCTCCCCTGCAATAGTTTATTGTGCTCCTAATCAAACTGACAATGCACGATGTGCATCAGTACCAAATGTTCTAAATTTGAATGTGAATAGTACAGAAAACTAATGAAATTATTTTCTTTTCAGAAAGTGAATGAAAACAAACTTATGATTTCATGCTGGGATTGGATGACATTAAATACCCAGAAAAAAAATCAAGATTTTCTTCTTTGATTACAAATAAGCACTAGGAACCCAAAATGAGAAGACAACTATGTCAGCTCCACCCACACTTTCTTTCTTTCTACTTTCAGGACAAAATGTGCCCTCCACAGAATCCAGGCCACAGCTAGCTACAATATACATTTTTTTCCTGGTGTCACAGTGGCATGGCTTCTCGCCAGGAAAACAAACACAGTGTGTATCAACAACACACACATTTAGCTTTTCCACTGTTAAGAACGATGAAAATAAAATGTCAGCTGTTCAAGAGAACATGAAAGAAAGTGCAAACAAATGCAACAAACTGAAAAAAGATGAAGACGACCTTAGTCATTATCTTTCATTTATAGAACTCAACACTGCCCTTGCAGACTGCTCAACACATAGGAAAATGGACAGGAAAATTGAACAAATGACAGATATGGACACAGTTTCTCAAGTTCAGAGCCACATTATCCTAACCATTTCCACTTTGACCTTAGGCTAACCTATTTTATTGACACAAGGATTTATTCACATTGCTTACTGGCAGTAACTTAATAATTTAAATATATTTTTTTTTTTTTAATTCAAAGAAGTAATGTATGATTTCAGCCACAGTCCAGCCAGTGGACAGAACCAGTCACTGACCCAGTATCTATTCAAGCTGCCTGCAGCATGCAGTCTGAGCAGGCAGCCTGGTGGCTAGTTCAGTCATAGCAATTACCCATTACTTAAGAATTCATTCCTGTTGACACAGGAACTTGATTGTCTCATCCCTTCTTCAACACTTTTAGAAATTTTTTTCCCCTTCTCAGCACCGATGCTCAATTCTCTGTGAAATTAATTCACAGAATTTTAACCGTCATAGTATTCCCAAATCTATTTGGAAAACATGAGTAAAATGCACACCAAAAAAAGCCACAAGTTGTGGGGTTTTTTAAATAATCACTGCAACAAAAATGCAAAAAGTGAGATCAGAAGATCAGTGGAGTGGATGACCTGAATGGGTGTCATAAAACCTAATCCCAAAGCTACTTTAAATCAATGACAGCCTTTGGATCAGACCTAGTTAGTATCAATCAATTACCAGAGCCATCAGTTTAAAATCCTTCATTAATATTACATTCATGTTAATTAAAAAATAAAAATCCTCCCAAATAGTTTAAGACTGAATTCCTCTTTTATATTTGAACCCTTGAACCCCCAGAAACATCATTCCCTACAACCCCAAAAACAAAAATTTTGGTCTTGCAGGTGTATGGACACTTGGTTTAACGTCCTTAGAGATAATTGGGGATGCAAGGAAAATGTTTTTCTAAAACAGGAAGAGTGAAGCGACTGTCTGAAACAAAGCACATGTGCAGTAACCAGAGAGCGATACTGCAGATGGCCGTAACACTGTTTATGTGAAATCTGATTATTTATCTCATTTTTGGCAACAGCGTATAAAGAAGCTTATTTTTTTCTCTACGTGTGTAATGCCTTTAACAGATATACACTGAAGAGTTCAACAACCACATGCTTCCTATGTTTCATCTCATACAACCTACTGTCCCATGAGAGAAGGTCCTATCAGGAAAGTAAAGTCAAGAAACATTTGATTGGCGAATCTCATGCAAAATACAGGTGTTCCAGTGTAACAATGTTCCTTCAGTCTGCAGGCTTCAGAAAGAATCCATAGAAGCATTCAGCACAGTATGAGGGTTTGAAGACAACATCAGCTGCAACAGAATTTCCAGACAAACATTTGCTATGACTAAAATGTTTGAAATTATTTTCCTATTTTTTTCCAAACCAATTAATTTTCATACAGAGTAGTAAAATGAACTACTCTGTTACTGCTCTCTGTTAACTCCTCCTGGAAAGTGGAGTATGGTATTTTGTAGTTATTTAAAAAAAAAAACACCAAATGGGAACATGGAAAGTAAAGTCATATTAGCTGCTTCAAATAATTATTTTATGAATTATAATATGTGCAAGTAGACTGCTAATAATTACTAGAGATTACTCATACTTTCTTGTAAGGCTCACACTTTGTTCAAGAAAATTACGAAGTATTACCTGGAAGGAGAGCTAGGTTGTTTTTCATTTTTGTTATTTTTGTTTCTTGATGATATTCTAAGGTTTGTACCAGAAAATGGAAAAAGTCTTGGACAAAAGGAGCAACACACAGAGTCAAAAGCCAGAAGCACCGAAGGTAATTAAGAAGTTGAAGAAAAAGACTTCTTGCTAAAACCTAGAGCTCGGAGAAAAGTTGAGCCCTGAGAAGAAACACCACCACATAAGCAGCAGGAGAGAAAGTGTAAACACTCAAATCAGCATTCCCCATTTTGAAGCATGCAGAGCAGAAATAATTTGCCTATGCCAGTGACAGAGAACTGTTCCTAAACATATGGTTTTGTAGCTTAAAACCTAGAGTTGAAGATTTGTTAGAGCATCTCGCCTCTAACCCGATGTGCTGCAGGCAGGCTCTGAATCCTGAGATATGATATTGATTATTCTGCAGTGAGACAGAACAGCAACATATGAGCAGTTTCTTGCATATTGCACAGCCCTGGATGTCATTACAAGAGACTAACAACTGAAGAAAAATAAAAAGAGTTTTCTCTTGTGTCACTACTTTCCCCCATGGCTGTAACAGAACAGGCTGCGTCAGAACAGAATGCATAGCTATTCATGACTACTAACAAAATAAAACATAATCCTTCTTGTTGTGTTTTGCCATTCTCCAGAGAGCCCAGATGCTGTCCGTCAAGCTAGCTGGAATACAACCTTCTAATGCAACTTCCTCTTACAAGAAAAGAGTTAATGTGTTCTTGGAAAAAGTTCACCTTTCATGGGACCTCTGCTTTTAGAGGAATCTCAATAGTTGTTTTAGTACTCATTCCCCCTGATAATCTGCAGATATTATTATTTCATTTCACCTTACATGAAGGAGGATCCTTCAGAACACCCTGCAGCTTTCTTTTTATGGTACAGCTGTGCAAGAAGTAAAAAGATCTCACTTGCCTGCACACCAACTTCACTTGCTTCTCAGTACGTGAAAAGGTGCTCGTGAGTATACACTGTTGGTCAAAATGGTGAGAACACTCTAATATTAATTAATTCAGCTTGGAAAGTCAGAAGAATGCAACAGCTTCAAATTTAACGTAAATTTAGCATGAAAACGGCAAGGCTTTTTTATCTTACTGCATTATAGAACTAATCTCATACATGACAGTAGATGTCATGTCTACTGTGTCACATCGTTGTCTCTATGTGTTAGAGACAGGAGAGTTTTTCAAGATGATAAAATCTCAAGATGGAAGGTGAACATCAGGAACCCATTCTAGATGAACCTCTAACTTGTTCCCCCGCCCTGCTGCTTGGATAGGCCATCCTAACCAAGCTTGCTAGGAATTACTCCCACCAGTTTCACTAATTTTCCTGTATTTTTTTGAGAGCTTGAATGCTGTAAAGTGATATGTTGTAAATTTTCAGCAAGTCCTGCTCTTTCTAAATGCATCATCAGTGACAGATAGATACAGAATAGAGCTCTCCACCAGTAAACATTAAAAAAAAAAAAAACACCACCCACCAAACCAAAGATATGTCCTAAACACAAACCCACACAATTCATGCTCTTGTACTAGGATCATAGTCAGGACCTTACATTTGCAATGCTTATTTGAGGAGTGGAATCTCTTATCCTTTAAGGAAAAGCTTCAAAACCATCCCTAGTTTGACCTCTACAGAAGAACTAGAACCAACTCATTTTAGCAGTGCCATATGTTAAATGACTTAAAAAGATGCACAGTCATAAAGGAGGTGCAGAAAAAAATTGAAGTTACTATTTGAAACTGATAGAAATTGGTCTTGTGAGAGGCTCCTCAGATGGTGAAAAATATCAAAAAAAGTGTCAGGAGCAGATGGTATTTAAGATAACTTAAGCAAAGAATTAGCACATGCTCCAAGTCCATTAATATTAATGAATACAGTGTTCTTTCTGAAAAATACTGTTTTCCTGCTAAATAACACGATGAAATAATTTTCCTTTTTTTTTTTTTTTTTTTTTTTTTTTAGCTTCTGCTCACTTTCTTGACTATTCTCATAAAGTCAAATATCTGTGACAGAGGGAAGGATAAACTGGACTCCTCCAGCCTTCTGATATTCCTGCAGTTCTTCATATGTATCTGATTAGGTATATAAGTCACAAAACTTGGCTAAGAATTTCACTCATACAGTGCTTCACATTCCGAACAGCAGTTTTTAAACTGTAGTTTAAATGAGTCACACAAGTTCACAGGCTCAATTTAATAGCACTACCAATATTTTAACTCAAAGTTTCATTTCTGTTTGTATCAGTATTTGCTCTTTTTTCTGTGTCTAAATGTCAGCTATGAGGTGGCAAAGGCTGCTGATCCTGAAGCTTTTATGTAGCCATTGCAAAACAAGCTGACTGGTTGTAGCTACGCTAGCAAGTAGGACAGTGGAGTACAAACAGACCTGAAGAGTGAAACGTCAGTACAGAGAACCTGGTATTCATGTCGTAGGCTTTTTTGGGAAGTAAGTAGTACTTTAAATTTATTTTGGAATAACTCTAGTCAGATCGCATGAACTGCACACCAGATGACACTTTTTGGTTTAGAACAACATGAAAGGAATCCAGTTTATACACTCTGGAATACAATTAAAAAAAAAAAATCATCAAGTGGGAAAGATCAAGATATGCACTCAAAACTCAATCCTGATCAGATCTCAAAAGCAAACACAAATGAACACTGAATTTAGGGACAGAAAATCTTCAGCAGGTCCTCAGGTAGCTGAAAAATCTATAGCTCATAAAATGCCAATGAGAGGTTTCATACTTACCATTAATTGGCCACTAGGTGAAATGCTGCACATTAAATAAAAATTATCATCCAAAGAAGAAACACAGCTCAGACTCTATAGAACAACTGTCCTATTCAAAGACCCTAGAACAAACATGGTACCTGAACCTTCCCAGCACCATCATTTGAAGAAACAGCAAGACATTTTGCCCTACAGAAGAAGTATGGGACCAGTACAGGCAGGGACCTTTGGACTCTCTCCGGCCTCTGCAGCCTGTCTGCTTGTCCCAAATCCCTCTTCCTTGTCTTCCAGTTCATCATCTCAGCTTTAATCTACATTTGCCCTTCTGCCTGTTGTCAGTCCTTGTTTCTTTAAGCAATCTATACACATATATAGGTAAGAAATAACATTTACAACTTTACATAATAATTCTGCATTTTATTCTACCCCATTATTTTGTGCACCAAACCCTTCCCCTGCCACAGAATTTAAAATTTCAGTCTTCTATGTTACCTATTTATGGCTTTGTTCTCCACACATTCAGGTGGTCTTAGATTCTGTACCGCAGGGCTTGCAAAGAGCTGAGTATCCAGCACAGGATTGACCCTGAACACGTTATTTTGAGCCAGAAATTTTGTTAGTCATTAAAATAGTGAGCTCTACAACATTTACTCCATTTGAAGCTAACCTTGAGCATTAACTAAAAATACGTGACAATTAAAGAAAGAAAACCAAAGATTTTTTTTACATAAAGAAAGGCCACAGGAACAATCCTGCTTGTAGGACCGTGTATGACTATTAATGACTATTAATGAGTTTTCAGTGTGCATACATACTCCTCAGAGAACATTTCATAAGCTGTTCCCCAGCTGGGGGATGCTTGACAGTGCAGCTCCAGAGGGAGCATCTATAAATACTCCAAGGCCAAAAGAAATTGTGAGGATGAATAGCTTGCCCTTCATATAATTTACATGCTCAAAGTCACGAAACATTTTGCATATACCAGTAGGGCTTATGGCCTTAACTTAAGATTTCCTATGCAGTAAGGCAATAGCACCTCTTTTCTTGAATTTGAATCAAGGAAAATAAAAACAAAGCGTAAGGGAATTCATAGTATGTCTGCATGACAGAAGGCCACAAAGGACTACCAGAGCTATCCCTGCTTAAACTACCTCAGTTACCAGTAGTAGTGCAGTTGTACTGAGTTTGCTCATAATCTAGAATCTGCTGCCAATAGCTGATCTGGTTGGCTATCTCTCCATTAAACAGCCATTTAGTTGTTTAAACAACACAGAACTATATGAAGCCCACAACAGATAATGAAAACATCCCTATGTTTCTCAGTGGGCTTTGGCTGAAACTGGCTGCTAAAAGTAAATGAAATACTAACTTCTTGTCACTGGAATTTGTCAGTAAATAAATGGAGACAATGGACTCGGATTCTAAATAACTACTAGAAGCATCAGAATCAATCAATGTCTAAGAAAACAGAAAATGTAGGAACTGGGAAAGACAATATGTTATGATCCTACAAAGGCTGAAGGGATGCTATCAGGGATTTCTGATATTTCTTCTCTGTAAGGTTTCTGTCACAAATTAAAGGAAAATTTACCTGGGTAACGTACCGCTTTATATTTTTTAGAAGTGTAAATCAGGAAACAGTAATACATAATTAATGGCACGTTTTTATTTATTTATGCAGCCATGAACCTAAAAGAAACATGTAGAAATCTATGACTAAGTCTCAGGACTAGTTTCTGCTTTCCCAAATTTTCTGAGAGACTGAAGTCTTATGGCAGAAATTTGATAACTGTTGCTTTCTGGTACAGGCATTGGGCATAATGAGTCTACACCTCATTCATATTACAGACCTTTTAGTATTCCTGTGATCTTAAATGAGCATTAAGAAACCTTTTGGAAATAAACTAGATCAAAATAAACTACTAAAAGCTATATAAAGTATGTGTAGCCTGTACAAGTAATGCTACATATAAACATAGAGTAGCTTAACTAAGTATGTCTAAAAATGGAACTTTAATTACATGAAGTGTTTCCTGTATAGACAAGATCTTATTTCAAGTAATACGAGAATCGTATTATGAGAATCACAAAATAATAACGAAAAAATAATCAGAAAGCAACTGACACTGGAAGTGATCTTAAAAAGATAGGCAACTGTCAGCTTTAAACTAAATTTAAGACTGAGACTATAGAAGGAAATCACAAGAAGCACATGATATGAATTTATGTGCTTACCTCTTATAGGCTATTTGAAATCCTAGTGTAAAACAAGAATATCATAGTATAAGCCTGTTTTATTGCTTATAGAAACATGGTTGCATGTAATTGGTCACTGTGTAGAATTTTATCTTGAGAAAAAGCAATTGTGGATATGAGAAGAGGAAAAAATAAATTTAGTGTGACTGTTTTATGGGATTTAGGGGGAATAAATTCCACTACAGAGTGTCAGTTTTACCTTTTTTTTTGATGAACAATTAAAAATTACTAACTCGAACAACACTGCATGACAGGATCCTAAATCAAATTTACTAGACAAAAAGAGGTACCAGTGGACAGTAGCACTGTTCACAGGACCAGCATTTGCCACCATTCATCAGTTCACCTGAAATCAAAAATCAGAATTTCTTTCTTATGCGTTATTTTTCTGGAGCAGAATGAGAGGAAGAAGCCTACACACAGGAAGGAAGGAACATGGCCAAACACTGGCTCAGGTACAGCTTGAAGATATTTCAGTACTGTTTTCCATCAAACTCATTTAACTACCTTCTACAAACAGTACTGAGAAGAAAAAAACCCCAAACCCATGACTGTGGTTGCTAGTGAGACTGCAAACCAAATGAACTCCTGATGCAGCACAACTGATATCAACATAGTTATATCTGTCTTATTGCACTTCCACAGCTAGCTTTTTACTTCTGTAATTTATCAACCATGTACAGGAACCATTTACAAGGCTTTAAATACAAAGAACACCTAATGCTTGCTTCAGTTCCACTGAATTAGGTCTATATTTAAAGTGTACACTTAGATACAATGATGAAATGTGACTTAAACCACGTTAATGCAGTGACTGGATCAGTATGAAAAGTCTTCAACTAATGTGTAACTAGGCAAAATAGAAACAAAATAGATGACAATCCACATCTCTGGGAATTTACAGGAGAAAAAAAGGACAGGCTTTCCCTAGCACAACCACAGAATGCCCTTGCCCACTTGGAACCCAATTACACTTTCAAAAATGGGTCAGAGAATTAATCTTTCTTTCTAAAGCAACCATGATATTTATTTGGGAGATGAGAAGCCTGTCATCTTCCATTTCATGCTGCAAGGACTTCTTCAGCATTTTATGCTATGCCTCAATCATGTAAAATATATATACAACAAAACTTGAGCACAGACGAGAGCACCACTGTTTTCCTTTCCACTGGACAGCCTTTATCATCATATCCTAGTGAGCTATGATCATAGTTCTTTCTTTCCTCAAAGTCAGCTGCAGGCTTTCACTCCAGAAAAGCCTTTGTGTAAGGTGCTGTGTGAAATAAAATGGCAGTCACCATTGCATTTTGGCTTGAGACAGTTCCTGATAGTGCACACTGAGGTGATCTGTGAATACCAATTTAATGGAAATACCTCTAAAATAAAGCGAGAATGCCCGACTTCTGGATCTTAGTTGTAAGTGTGACCTGTTCTACAATATCAAGAGCGAGGGGGTTTAGAGCATGAAGAAAATCAAAGATTTAAGGATTAAAAAGTGGTATGCGTATAAGATTTAAGTACCAGCAGGCTAGGGGAGCATCAAAACCTTTTTATAAACTCTGATCCACTATGCTTGCAAAATGGCAAAACCTGGTCCATTTCTCCAGCTGCAAGGTAGGTGCAGCCAGTATGACACAGAAAAAACAGTTCCAGAGTAGTTTCCTTACCATTTCATGCTGGGACTCAAACTGCATCTGTGAATAAAAGCATCAGTTTTGAGGGTCATTTATAAGTACAGACTAAGTAAGTAATGTGGTAGCAGGATTGGATTGTGATCGCTGGTCCTTTGCATCTGCTTTTAAACATGTGTATTTACTGTTTTGTTCACTTGGAGAAATTCAAACTAGCTACTAAAAATATTATTTAAAAAAAAAAACCAGTCTCAACTATTCTGGTCCAATAAAAGAGCTGATATTATTTAGGACTAATTAAAGAAATGTTAACTCTTACTTTTATATCGAATCTATTTCTTTGACATACTTATCCGACATGAGGGTCACTTGAACTCTAATATAGCAATATTAATTTGAATAGAAGCTTTTTGCCCCAACATGTTTTTTTTATAAAGTTACTGAGACAACAGACCTCCAAATTCAGCAAATAAATAAAAAGAAAGCTGCTAATGACCCAATCAAAGAAAGTATGCTGACAACACCACCTGGCATAAGAATCACAAATTAGGGATCACAAATTTCATTTGGAAAGAACACCTTCTTACCTGCTTGTAAGAACATCTTCAGTTATCAAGAGCATTGAATCATTTTTGCAAATATTTACTTTTTCAAACAATGTCCATGTTAACTGGATGAACCCCTGCTGAA
>NW_010509814.1:21504-29879 GCF_000687285.1 Phaethon lepturus
TATAAGGAGGTTAGAACAGCATTCTTTTTTTAGTCATGCTTCATCTTTGCAAGTATTACATTTTTCTCGGGAAAAAGATCTGCTCTTTCATCAAGCTCTAAGGTTCTCAGTTTCTCATACTCAAGATTATAAATAATCTCTGTAACGTCTTAACAGTCAAATACCCCTAAAGCTTTTTGGGAAATGTTCTTCCATTTTCCATGTTGGCATGCGTTCTCTTACTTTTCTTACACTGGACAGCCTTAGATGTTTTTATCCTTTTTCCCCTTAGGAGAGTAACTGACTCTTTTCTAATAAAAGGTCAGTATAAAAGTCATGAAAGAAAAGGAAGGTATATGAAATTTAGAAGATGTTTGTATGTGTTTCTTACTAAATGCAGAAAATTAATAATGTAGAAAAATCATGATGGCACAAAAAAGACTGAAATTACTTTATATGTGGCTAACTTCTATAATAGACTGATTGGATCAATTGCTCATTTTTTGAGAATGTTGATTGTTTCCACTAACTAAATATTCAGTTATTTAGTGGAATGCGTCTTATCTGGCTTTATTGATTTTTGAATTAAGTCTAACTTGGTGTTTTCAACAGCTCTATTACCATCTCTCAAAGTTAAAGGAGAAAGAAATAAGACATCAGCAATAGAAAAAGGTGATTATTACATGTTTTAAAATAAGAGAAGCTAATCATAATTCTGAGAAGAAAAAATGTGTATTTTCTAACTTCTCCCCTTCCAGTTTTCCATTCACAAATACCCCCTGCATTTTGCCAAGTTCTGGCAATATTCTGCTTCTATACCAAAGAACACAGATCACCAAAGTAGCTCCAGTAAAACTGTTAAAATAAGCTGAATTCACTATAAGACACAAAATCTCTGAGCAGAATTAGATTCTGTTGTGCTGTGCAAGGACAGAACAATAATCACAACACTGTTCCCTCAAGGAACTGAGAACTTTTTTTACTAACATAGCAAGAACTCCACTACATATTTTTACTTACTTTTTTATTATAAGATTGTCATATTCTTTTATAAAAATCCTTTAAACCAGACACTATGAACAATGTGGATTCATGGTACACTTGTTCCAGTCTTGTTTCCATCTCAACAGGCAACAAAACAGCCAGAAGGCTCTTCCAGCTATACAATACATTTAGAGAGGTTGAATAGGAAGGAAGAGCTAATTCTTAATTGTCTTTAAAGAGGTAGTGGAGCTAATACAAAGCTTATTCAGAGATGTAACTCATCCAAATGGCAGTCTTTCAAATGGCAGGGAAAAAGCTGTGTGGCACCTATCCCATTGACTTATTAGTATATCCTACAGAGAGCCATAGCCAAAGTATGTTTATAAAATTTTCTAAAAATAATTTTCATGCCAAGCCTGTTACCTCAGTGCAAAGGAAAGGGAAGAAGTTAAGTGAAATGCCAATCACTTCTTAGGTGAAATGATAAATTACATATATTCCTTATTTTTACACACAGAAAGCAAAAGCTAGGTCAGGTTACCAACTGAAATTTTTGTGAGTGTGAAACTTGCAGACTGATTATCAGTATTCGTGGTGGAAACAAATGGATACAAAAAGCAATATTCTGCAAACTCTGTTCCACATTCAACACCATTTAATATGTTCATTAATTATACAAATAGAATAAAGAGTATGTTTATTACAGTGGCACGGTCCGGAAAACAGGATTAGAAGTGCTTCAGCATCTGGAGAAGTCTGAAAAGCAGAGCTTGAAATCCAGAGAATTTCAAAACTTATACCACAAATAATCAGCTCCACAAACACAGGAAGGGGAGCAATCACTCACTAGCACTTCTGTAGAAATTATATAGGAGCTACAGTGGACCTCAGATCATGAGTCCCCATGCGTTGTAGTTACAAAAAGCATGATTATAATTTCGTGGCATCTAATCAGAGGTATAGTGTGTCCAGCTTTTAGGTCTCAATAATTCATATTAGAACTTTTATCAGTAGCTGGAGGTTATAAACAGCAGTAAAATCTTAAAAGATTGTAAAAGATTGTCCAAGATGAGACCGGAGCAATAGTTTAGTTTTGACACTGAACTTTTTAAAATACCTAGGTTTCAGAGGGCAAGAGAAATTCTTAGAAGTCTAGATAACACCAAGCAGAAGTATTCAGGATGCTCTGTTTGGACCAAGAGGAATCTTCAGATGCCTGAAAGGGTACTACAAAAAGAAGGGGACTTTACAATAGCTTTTTTACATTATCGATTCAGCTAGGACAATGATTTGAGAAAATCTGTAAAATAACAAAAAGTAAACACACACCAATAAGAAGCCAACTAACTGATAGTATCTCACAAACTTTGGTGTTATATCACTTAAGAACATGTTTAAGTAACTAAAACTAAAATCTTGAGCAAACCAAATGAGACTAAAATTTTTATGCTTCGGATTAAAATTTTTAGTCAAACTTTCTGCAAGTCAGAACAGTTCTCTGGATACTGAAAACAACTTTTGGTTAAGATAAATTGTTTTCTCAGTGTTAATGGTAACTTTCCCAAATGATAGCTCTAACAACATCTTATTTTAAGAAGACCTGCTATAAAGGATATGCCTTTGATGCCCTATTGAAAAGATAACCATATATCACCTTGTTCACATGTACTTTTATTTGTGCATGTTTTAACAAGTAGAAAAGAGAGCTGTTACAGTTTGACAGCAAAATTTTCCAAAGATTCCAGTTGGGGTTTCCTTATTTGGAGAAAAGATTGTGCTCCAAAAGTCTCATGTGGGCATTAAGAGTTAATGGGAAAATTTGCTTATAACCTCTTTGTAACTCCATTTTCTGACTGCAAAATGGAGCTAATACATTTCTCTGCCTGAATTTGTAGGGGATTCTCACTTGCTTTAATTATTTAATGCTTTAGAACTATTTAAGTCTTAAATACAATTATAGAAAATATTTACAAAAGAACACAAAAACACAAAAAGAAAACACAAAAAAATAAGAACACAAAAAAAATAAGAAGGAAATTAGTCATTTTGTGTTCAAAACAGGGTACAAATGGAAAGCAGTAAGACAAAAGACCACATCTGAGGATTAAAAGAAGCCTGGAAAAATCTTACACTTTCGTAATACCCTGTAAGAAAAAGCAAACAGGATGTGACCAAGAATCTAAAGATTGTATTGCAACCAGATGAAAGAGGCTAACGCATAGCCTTTTTCTGAAGATCTTAATTCTGATGTTTCAAACTTTTAAATGCTCCAGTTTGCAATGTTACATATTGTATACGAGCACATGCATAAAAAGCTAAACTGCAGAAAATGTTATTTCTTCTTTTTTTCCTTCCTTTTTCTGACACCCATCTGAAAATTATAAATACCTAGTTTTTACCTAAACTAAGCTAATAGAATGTTGAACTTAGACCAACCCAGTGGACTGTGGTCCTGTCTGTTCTATAACTCAATATATTCAACATTCTAACGATGAACTTTCCAATGCCTCATACTGGTAACATTTCAATGAATGTTTCATCAATCAAAGTACGGTCATTCTGCTGTAATTTTTATTCTTGTCTTTAAGCCAATGTCTGCTAATAATTTGCAAACATCTCAGTCATATTGAAACCATACATGGATTAAACAAACAAGTATTATGAGTCTACTGAACTGTGGAAGTGACATGAAATGGCTGCTTTACTAATGCTTTGAACAGATATTACATTGTCACTCTCATCATCATTTGATTTATTTGATATGTTCTACCAGCAGATTAAAATACTTCTATCAGTATCTCCTTGAAAATCCTACCCAGTTGATAGAGTGAGCATAAAATACCAAAAATTAAGCAGTTTTAGCCTTTAATCTTCACTGATTCATTGCACGGCCTTCAACAAATGACAAAGTATCATCTTCAAAACTGACCAAGTAATTTAACTTCTCTCACAGACTTTAACTATCTCATCTAAAAACAGTAATTCATAATTCATATGGATGCTGCAAAATTCAAAACATATGTAACATTTTGAGACTTAGCATGGAGAAGGTGGTTGTACTCACGTATTCTGGGCATCTCACTATCTACACCCTGTCTAAAACACATTTGAAAGAAGGTATTTTAATGTAACCATTCTAACGTAGGAATACCTTTTAAGAGTTAGGGTAATAAGCCAAGGAGACAGTTTTTCATAGACTCATAGAACTATAAAATAGTTTTGGTTGGAAGGCAGCTTTAAAGGTCTTCTAGTCCACCCCCCATGCAATAAGCAGGGACATCTTCAACTAGATCAGGTTGCTCGGAGCCCCGTCCAACCTGACCCGGAAGGTTTCCAGGGATGGGGCAATTACCTCTGGGCAAGCTGTGTCAGGGTTTCACTACTCTCATTGTGAAAAACTTCTTCCTTCTATCTAGTTGAAATCTACACGCTTTTAGTTTAAAATCATTACCCCGTGTTCTGTCGCAACAGGTCCGGCTAAAAGGTTTGTCCCCATCTTTCTTATAAGCCCCCTTTAAATACTGGAAGGCTGCAAGAAGGTCTCTTGGGAGCGTTCTCTTCTCCAGGCTGAACAACCCCAACTCTCTCAGCCTGTCCTCATAGGAGAGGTGTTCCATCCCTCTGATCATTTTTGTGGTCCTCCTCTGGACTCGCCCCAACAGGTCCATGCCCTTCCTGTGCTGAGGCCTCCAGAGCTGGATGCAGTAATCCAGGTGGGGTCTCACCAGAGCGGAGTAGAGGGGCAGAATCACCTTTATCCAGACTCCTAAAATATAATTAGCAGATCTCCCACTTTAAAAACATAGTGGTAAGCAGTGCAAGTTTGGCTTCACTTCAGCAGGCCCCATGCAACGCTACAGGCTTGGGGAGGAGTGGCTGGAGAGCAGCCCGGCGGAAAAGGAGCTGGGGGTGCTGGTTGACAGCCGGCTGAACATGAGCCGGCAGCGTGCCCAGGTGGCCAAGAAGGCCAACAGCGTCCTGGCCTGTATCAGGAATAGTGTGGCCAGCAGGAGTAGGGAAGTGATCGTTCCCCTGTACTTGGCACTGGTGAGGCCGCACCTCGAACCCTGTGTTCAGTGTTGGGCCCCTCACTACAAGAAGGATGTTGAGGTGCTGGAGCGTGTCCAGAGAAGGGCAACGAAGCTGGTGAGGGGTCTGGAGCACAAGTCTTATGAGGAGCGGCTGAGGGAACTGGGGTTGTTCAGTCTGGAGAAGAGGAGGCTGAGGAGACCTTATTGCTCTCTATAATTACCTGAAAGGGGGTTGTGGTGAGATTGGTGTTGGCCTCTTCTCCCAATTTAACTAGCAATAGGATGAGAGGAAATGTCCTCAAGTTGTGCCAGGGGAGGTTTAGACTGGATATTAGGAAAAATTTCTTTACTGAGTGATCAAACATTGGAACAGGCTGCCCAGGGAGGTGGTGGAGTCACCATCACTGGAAGTATTCAAAAAACATGTGGACGTGGCACTTCAGGACATGGTTTAGTGGGCATGGTCGTGTTGGGTTGATGGTATACTTGGTTATTGTTCCTTTAGTTACAAAACATGGTAAAATTCTGGCTTACAAAGAAACAACTAAAGAAGTCTGAGCTAGATGGGAGAGTAACTTTAAATAGTAACTAAATGAATTACACTTTTCTTCCACCTTTTACATAAGAACCAACCAACAGTCAAACCATGCAATCAATCAAAAACTAGTTAAACAATACACTTCTGCATGAATTAAGTAGGAAGAGTGAGAATAAGGAGGGAGAGAGTCTGTGTATAGTTTCAGTGTGATACCTGTATAACCACAGGAAACAACTGAAAGGAAAGTAAGTTGGGTTGAGTCCAATTAAGACATTAAAAGTACTGTGACAGTAGATAGGCTGTTTTGCAAGTATTTTAATTAAGCGGCAATAGTAAAAAAAAATGAATTGAGATAAATGAAGAAGCCAGACCAAACAATATAGCAATTTCTCTAGAGTTAGAAAAAAATACCTAAGAACATAGAAAGATCATAGAAATCTCTCTATGTCTACTTTACTGCATCATGAATTTCATAGACAACCACAGATATCTTTCTTGTAACTATCTGTCTGCCTTACTGAACATAAACAAGGGAATCCAGGAAAAAAAAATCTATTAAATTGTCTTACATAAAAAAAATCCAAACCACACCACATGCTATTGTTATAGAATACATATCCCACTGAGTTAATCTAACTCAAGTTTCTATTTGCATAAATACACTTGCATTTCTGCAGCAATTTCCCTGTATATCAGAAAAAGAACAGAGATGTCAGAATAATAAATAATTCATAGTAAATTGCTAAACAACAGCTGAATGGCAGATTCACCATCTTTCAGATACAATACAAATAACTAGTATTTGTATAAAAATTCTAAGTTTGAGTCAATTCAAGTTAGGCTCCTGCTTACATGAACTACTTTTGGCGCAATAGGATTATTTTGCAGTGGGGCATGAGGCAGGTCAAATCACATAAAAGCATACTCATATCTCTACAGCAGAGACTCTAGATTAATTCAGCTTTCTTTGGCCGCTATTATTCACCAGTCATGATCATCTCTCCTACTGGAATTTTTTGTTGTACAAATTTCATGGGAAGAAAATGCAACTCATTTTAAATTATTTTGACAGCTTACTTGACAACAAAAAACATCAGAGACTTTTTCAAAAGCTCTAAGGTTTTTCTAAAGATAGCACTTTCAAATTTTTACATGCTTGACTTAGAAAAACAAATCCTAAATCCATATCAGAATTTCATGAAGAAAAACAGTCTGGTTGAAATTTTTCTGATTTGAAATTTATTCAGTACTGGCTTTTTAAAGAATATTGGGAAAACTGCAGAATTCAACATTCCTTACAAGTACTGTTCCGATGATACAAATTATTACAAGGTCTTCTTTAAAACGTTTTAAAGATTTTTAAACCAAAAAATCTGAATGGGCAGTGAGATTATTTTCCAAAGTAAATCAAGAACATATCTAGTACAGGGTAAAAAGCACTAAAGAAGATTAAAGACTCACATAAAGACAGACTAAGAAATTATTATTTAAGCTATAGCAAAAACCCTCTCTCAGAATTATCTCTTGGTTCTCTCCTCACAACTAATGTAATTTCCATTAATTGCCATAGAAAATGTAGTAAATTCGATAATGGACTAATGCAAACAGCCCTAGACTTTTAAGACACAAAGAACACATTTTCATCTAGTCTGGTTACATGTAGCACATAGGCTATAAAATTTCACAAAGTGATGCCTGTATCACATTACCTAACTGAGCTAGGAAAATGTTTCCAAGATACACAGTCATGACTAGTCTTTTGCCTTGCCCTAAAATATTTCAAAATTAGGATCTGGTCAGATATGGGGGAAAACTTTCTCTTATATAATTATATTTGGAAAAAAATTCTTATCTAAATCATTTTGCTTTGACATTTTATTAATTCTTTTACTTCAAAATGCTGTAAGTATTTAAAGTATGTAAAATAATCAAAACCTTTAAAAAAAGAAAAAAATTACTGTAAGCCTAAGATATAAGGGTGATTTTTTTATGCGGAAAAAAGTGAGGAAAAAAAATCAGTTCATACAAAAAAAGGCAAATCATCAATTATTCACACAATTTTAGTCAAAAACCTTTTGAACATGTCATTACTAGAATTAAGACAATATTGTTTTCCCTGAAATGTGCTAATGCCAGTGCAGTAACAGCTGCCTACTCCTCATTTGATTTTTTCTCTCCAGTACTGCAGAATCACTGTAGCTCTTGTAGCCACCCATCTGCATTATGGACAGTTGGCTACATACAGCACTTAAATTCTTTGCTGCACGACAACTTCTCTAGAATTCAGTTCCGTGAATGCGTATGTGTAGCATGTATATTTACACCATTTTTTCATAAATGTATACCCTATTCAAGTGAGATTTGGCTACCATGCAATCTACACTGTGCTGTAAAACTGCCTGACTTTGCTTATTTTAATGGTTGCTTAACCAATGTTTATGACATCTATAGTATTTCCTAGCAACACATTCAGGTTTCCTTGCAGATATGTTATAATGATGATAGTCTCAGGACAAGAAAAGATCTTCTGGAGCCGGCTATAACTCCCATTACCTGATTTTCTGTTTACAGTTTCTGTGGGATATCAGTTATCATTAAATCTGTGATACACTGGTCTTTGCAGAATACTAATTTTAAAGAGGTTAAATTGCTCAAAGTAAGCTAAATAATTTAGAGCACTAAATATGTCAACTTTGTGAAAATGCAAAACCTAACAAACATTTTATTACAGTTGTTTCATGAAACTATTTTCCAGCATTGGATTTCTTGTTAGCTAACTTCTTGTTAACTAATCCCAATGTTAACTAATCCCAAAATCACACAGAATCACAGAAACACTAGGT
>NW_010509815.1:0-5432 GCF_000687285.1 Phaethon lepturus
TCAACCTGGAGCCATCTCAGGGGCTTCCGAGAGTGGGCAAAAGCCCCCAGCCTGATTGACCTTGGGGACAAGATCGCTTCCCATGCCTGGCAGGGCACCAGTGGGTGCTCCAAAGCACTGGGACCCCGTCAACATCTGTACATCCCAGATGGCCTCGTCCAGCCTTCCAGTCTTCCTCTCTCAGCCCCTCCAAGTAATTCCACCAGCTCCTCAAGGACTTCCTCTTGGATGTCTTTAGGCTTCCCTGGGCCAGCTCTGGCAGCACGACACGGTAGGACGCTCCCTTTTATCCTGCCCTGGGGCATTGTGACTGCTGCGTTGCTGGGTGGTGGCACTGTGACATGGGGGTGACAGGGACCCCCATGCACAGCCCCACCCGCCACCCTCTGCTCAGCATCCTTCAGAGGAGGGCCTCTGGGGTGCTGGCCCCGATGCAGTCCCTGTGCCCAGGGGGCTGTCCCTGCCCTTGGTGGCCATGCCCTGGGCACAGCTGCTGGGGGTCCCTGATGCATCCTCTGCCAGTCGGCTCCCAAGCACAAGCCCAGTGGTGTTACTCTTCTCTCAGGCCATGGCATAGACCAATCCTGCAGCCCAGAGACCACCCCTCTTAGCCATCTCCTCTCTGTGCCAGAGCTCATGTCCATGAGGCCATGTGGTGAGGAGGACCAGGGACTTGATCTGGCTGGACACAAACTTGGGGAGTGTGAGGGGGGATGATTTTGGCAGCTTGTAGCCTGCAAGAAAGCCAAAGTGTAACCAGAGCCATGGGTTGGGATGGACTGTGCCAACAGACTGCCAGGAAAATAAGACAGGTTTGGAAAAGGGTGCAGTTGTTACACTGGTGCGGTGGAAAGACTGGTCATTTTCAGACCTAGAAGTTTTGGACCTGTGCTCAAAGCACAGCCAGGCAAATGACAACTCTTCCAAGCTGGGAAAATAGCCCATTGTTGCTATCGCCGTCATGCCCCCTTTTCTCACTGAAACTAAGCTGCGCAGCTCCTCCATTAAATACACCCATTGGACATGTTTATATGTGAGACAAAACACACTTCAACCCTGGGGTAAAACTTTCCCAGCTTATTTGTGACTTTCACCTTTTTGAGAATTATTTGCCTACCTCACTTTGTGGGAAGATGTTCAGATCTTATCTAAAATCCTGGAAAGTCTCTTTTTCCTTCAGGATTTAGTATTGTGAGTCCCAAAAGAGTAAGGAAGGTACCATTCTTGCCATTTGTACATTGGTGCCAAAATTCATCCGTACATTCAAAATATGTAAATAAGGGCATTTGTACCATAGACATTCATTTGGTTGTGGGGATGCCCACGGTGAAAGAAAGGCTTTTGGTTCCCTCTGCATGAACTTTGCAGAGATGTAGAGAGCATGCAGGATTTCTTCACCATTCCTTTCCAATGCACCAAGGCACACAGAATCATAGAATAGTTTGGGTTGGAAGGGACCTTTAAAGATCATCTAGTCCACCCCCCCTTTCAATGAGCAGGGACATCTTCCATTAGATCAGGTTGCTCAGAGCCCCATCCAACCTGACCTTGAATGCTTCCAGGGATGGGAGACATTTCATAGAATCATAGAATCTTTGGGTTGGAAAGGACCTTTAAAGATCGTCTAGTCCACCCCCCCTGCAATTAGCAGGGACATCTTCATCTAGATCAGATTGCTCAGAGCCCCATCCAACCTGTTTTGCTACTACCCTGCTTATGGTGAGGTCATCTTCTTGGAAAGAAGTCCCAAATTGTTTTATGTTCTTGACCATCTTTCTCCTTGCACCTCAGTAGCTCTTTTCCCTCTTCGGCCTTCACCCTTGATATCTTTCTTGAAAGTGATGGCTGCCGTCTCAGCCTTCTTCTTGCTCCTGCTAGTCGTTGTCTTCTGTACACTCTCCATGCCCCTAATCAACTGCTTAGTCTTTGTTTGCCTTCATCACAGATGGAATTTGTCTTTCTTGAACTGGAGGAATGAGAAATGTCCCTAGTGGTACAGGTGAGTTCTCACCAGGGCTTTGCACAATGTTTGCCTTTCCTATCAAAATGTCTTGCCTGACAAACAAGAATGCATCTCCCTCTATCATATCTATAGCTCACAGTCACCCTGTGATCTACTCATGCCTCCAGACTACTTCTATTCAGTTAAAGAATCTCAACATTTTCATGCAAATTCAGTGTGAAGGCCCTTGAATGTGTCCTTAATGTGCTTTAAATTTTGGTCAGCCCTAAAGTGGTCAGGTAGTTGGACTAGATGATTGTTGTAGGTCCCTTCCAACTGAATTATTCTACTCTATGAATTCCCTTCTTATTTACTGTTTGGTAATAAAATAGAATTTGAATCCATGAAACAGGGAACCACTGTGGAACAAGTAATGCTATACCAAATACAGAGTAATATAATGAAGAAGAAAAACCCTGATATAAAAAACATAAAATAAGGGTCAAGTGAATTACAGATTGCTGTAAAAACAATACACAGCTCACCCTGCCAAATGCAGAAAGGCTGGAACAAGTAATACTGCCTATTTAGGCCCTTTAACTCATATATACAGTATTTTAGGTATATAAAAAAATTTCAGTCCGTTTTGCACAATAGCAAGTCAGAACCCACCTTCTGGAAAAGGAGTTGAACTCCCTTATAAAACAGAAACTTGCTAAGTCAAATCTATTTGCAGCCTGTATTAATGAGATGGAAGAACTTAATTTGATTCTTCTATCACAGAAGTATCAAAAAAGAAACATAAAGACAAGGTAGAAAGAAAACATATTGCCAAATCCTTGAAAAATCTGAAAGCTAAACAATTAGTTACAAGTTATTTACAGTACTAATAAACTTCAGGAGAACTACAAATTGATGCCTCCCATTTAATAATACATAATCAAGGATCATTTATGGAATTAGGTGCATTACTCTTGAATACTAGATTTCCTTCCTTTCTAATCTTCTCTAGCTACATTTCTCTCTTGGAAAGCATTCACACTATTTCATTGCTGCTTCTGCTCCATGAAGCGAGATGCCTTTGGGCTAGTACGAGGAGAGAATTGCGTTCAAGCCATCTAAAATTTCAAAATGAAAACCCTATTGCTTGCCTCAGAACGTTACCAGCAAAGCAGCTGTGGAAGTTTGCAGACCAGGAGAACTTTTCTGCTAATAGAAAATACATTGTCTTCCAACAAATCTCTAAAGTCTACACAGGGTACAAAAAGGAATCTGAAGGTACATTTTTGTCCAGTTTTAAAAGAACTAGCTGGTATCCCAGGAACTGGGTGGAGGGAAAGGTGGCTGTCAGCAGACACTTGGTATTCTCTGAAAATTAGGTGTCTCTACTTCCTGGGGCTGATTTTGGATCCTCAAATACTATACACTCACCCCCTCAATTTAAGTTATAAATTATGATGAATGAAATGCAATACATACCAATATATTTATTTTCGCAGATTTACTGTATGCTTATGAACATTTTAGCCAAATTTAACAGGGGAATATATGGATTGAGAATTACTGTATTTCAGTATGACCATGAAAGGTCAGTCATCTTCATTATATAAAAATAACAATGTGTGGGTGTCAGTGAATGTATCTGTCTGTCCATACCTCCATCTACGTTAGGGAAAAAAGTTTGACCTTGAATAGCAAGACAATCTTCTTATATATAACAACAAATTTTCCTCTTTCTAAAATATATACATGTGCACACTCTCCCTATCCCTCATAAACGAGCCATGAAGTTCATTTATTTTCCTCACTTCTTAGCAAGCTGAAGCGGTCCAGCTTTCTAATACCAAAGCCTTGTATTTGTAGCTGCAGGTGTTGCAGACATCCCTTGTGTGGCTGCTGGTTGGGCTGTGCCTCTATGTCCCCTTGGTCAGCATCAGCACCTTTGAGTGCCTTGTCTGTCCCCTATAGCCAGCAGCAGACTTTTCCACAGTGCTCCTCTCTCCCTTGCCAGCTTCCCTGTGGAGGTGCCAGTGAATGTACAGACCACAGACATCCCGGCATGGAGTGCAGAGGAGATTACTTCAGTGCAAAGTACTTTTTTTTTTTTTTTTTTTTTTTTAATTTTAAGAGGTAGATCCTTTGTGGTTCCACCCCCACCCCCAAACCCCAAATCTGGAAGCTCTGATATGTGAAATACAGGAGAGGACAGAACAAACAAGGACTTTTTATTCAGCACTGAAATGGGATACTAAATGCTTTAATAGGAAACTCTTACCTACCTATATCACAGAATAGTTTGGGTTGGAAGGGACCCTTAAAGATCATGTAGTCCAATCCCTCTGCTATGGGCAGGGACATCTTTCTTTAGATTAGGTTGCTTGAAGCCCTGTCCAACCTGCCCTTGAACACATCCAGGGATGGGGCATCCATAACTTCTCTGGGTAATCTGTTCCAATGTTTCATCACCCTAGTTGTAAAAAATTTCTTCCTTATATCCAAACTAAATCGACCCTCTTTCAGTTTAAATCCATTGCCCTTTGTCCTGTCACTACAGGCCTTGGTAAAAATTATCTCACCATCTTTCTTATAAGACCCCTTTATATATAAAAAAATGCAACAACAAAGTCTCCTCCAAGCCTTCTCCAGGCTGAACAACCCCAGCTCTCTCAGCCTTTCTTCATAGGAGAGGTATTCAGAAAACCATTTAGCTCAAAATGAGCTGAAAATGTCTAATGAGGAAGAAAATTTTGAAGTAGAGCTGTTCTCCCCAAAACACTTGATCCATTTTATTTTTGTTTTAATTCATAGAGAACTAAATCAGAACTGATTTTGTGAGGACTGTGTAATATAACAGCACTGAGAAAGAGCAGAAAAAGATCCATTACTCTTAAGTTTCTTTTGACTTATCATTTCAGAAGATCAAGTTTAAAACTATCTAGAATGTATCGCAACCTTGACTTGATTGACTAAGTTCCAACCCACGCATCTCCGGAAAAAAAAAAAATTAATTATTTAAATGTGTTATTTGAGACTTTGAAACAGGCAGCAATAAATAACCTGGCTCAAAATAAGAAGCCTATGTACAGACACTCATGTACACACACAGGATTTGCAGAGAGAACCTTTCCAGAATCAGGGCAAACAGAGAGTACTACTCTATAGCGTTTCTTGCAAATGAGAAGCCCAGGATATGATGCTCTTTTGAAAATTTTTTTCAATATGGGTCTCAGTCCCTTCCCTCACCTCCAATAGCTTTGTTCTAGTCAGTGAAGGTTTTTTGGTTTTGTTTTTTTTTTTTTTTTTTGTTGGCTTCTTAACAACCACAACTTGAGACAAACTGTAGAGAAGCCTATGATGGTTCACTGAAAGGAGAGGGTCATTTCAACCTCCAGGTGAAAAAAACCAACCACTTTCAAGGTTGTTTTTTAAAAGAGGTTTTTGGAAAAGGTTCATACCCTTTCCTGACAGACTACTGGAGCAGGAGGTATTC
>NW_010509815.1:5463-13762 GCF_000687285.1 Phaethon lepturus
TCATGGGCTGCTGCTGGTTGCATTAGACCACTGTGAGAGTCGGGGACATGGAATTACTGTCAGGAAGCCTTTGCATTGTGGTGCCCAAGAAGAGCTCCAACAGCTCCTGCCATAGGCCGGACTCTGACTCTGCACAAACACAGAGCAACAAGGCACTTTTTCATTTAAAATAAAAATTAAAAGACTGCAATAGAGATATATGACAGGAACAGACATGTGACAGGCAGCTGATAATCACTTCAGCAGCTTACAGCCTTTCAATGGATGTCTCTCCGAACAGTTGTTAAATAGCCTACAATCCCAGGCTGAACATAATATTAGCCACATGTGTTCTGGCTACAGGGCCAAGCATGGTGGCAGGATGAAACCAGAAAGATAGCTTAATGTATTAACGGAATCTCTGGAGACAAATCATCCATTTCTTCTGGGGTTTTTTTTGGAGTTTTTTTAGAAAGAAACCAAATAGAAAGCAAATACAGAGTTTCAAACTTTGGGAAGGAGTATGTTGGCTAGTCAACGTGGCCAAGAAATATTAAGCACATCAGATTTTAAAAAAGCCCTCAAGAGAAAGAAAGAAACATACACTGTTTTAAAATGTAATGCACCTTGACTATCAAGGGAAAACGGTATGTTTTTGTTATCAGACAACAAAACAGGCACTCCAGATTTCTTTGGAAGGGAATGGTGGAAGACTCCTCTCTAATCTGGTATCACTCTAATGAAACACTCATCCACAATAACATTGATTCAATTCATAGCTTTTATTTTAAATAGTCACAACACCCGTGTTAGCTACTTAAGAAGTATTTGCTTTGATAATTAGTGCATATCTAGAGTAGTTGAAATGCACCAGGAGGTTTTATACAGTTACTTAGTGGAAGAATATTTAAGTAATAAATAAGGTAAGTTCATTCGGTTATGCTTTAGCATGGATAATGCCAAAATGTTGGCTAGTATGTTATTCCATTGAGCTAGTGCTGCAGATTTCTATATATTCTACAATGTTACTAATCTAAATTACTTTTGATATTTCCGCTTAATTTAGAAAGTGTATCCTTCTAAGACCCCCAAATTGTGTCATTTCAACTAGTTAACATGAGAGATTAATGTCTCAGAATTTTTTTTTCTAATGAAGTTCATTGGAAGTTAAATCTGAGATAACAGATAAGATGACATATGTTTATTATTAATTTTGCCAGTGTCTGGGCAATAAAATAGTATGTACTTGTCATAGCTCAGATGGGATGAGGTTTGGAAAAGAATTATTTGTGGACACGTTCAAATGTGAAAAACTTGTACATAATGTAATGAGTATTCTTGGCCTGCATCTCCACTTTAGACCAAAAGATTGTAACTCGTCTTTTTGGGATACAAGGAAGAAAAAAATTCAGGTCTGCCTTCTAAATTTGTACAGCCTGTTTTTCTCCATTTCTCCTTCGCTTTTCTTAGGGTAGTTTCAGGACAGCATCTTATCAGCCTCAAGGACCAATAAATTCTTGAGATCAGTATTTTCTGTTAGCTTCTGGAAAACATTACTTCTCATGAAAGCGAGTCATCACAGTTTTATCACTAGTGGTTGGTGAGGAAACCATTTCATCGGTTTGTTTGCTCTCAGTCACCGGCCTAGGATTCCCCGCAAGTTCTAAGAATGCCAAGAGAGTGTTAAAAACCAGCAGGTTTTAATTTTCTGCCACTCAAATCCTTCCCTTGTCTGTTGGTAGAGACACTGTAAAAGCCCACCAAAATACATGTTTAACTGCATCAGGATTTCCTGTTACCACACCTGGGCCTTAAATGCCATGCTAAAATTTAAGTAAAACCCACAAATCTTAAATTTTAGATAAATTATCTTTCAGTGGTCAAACTGGAGATGCAGTTGTTTCCCCCATCTGCTTCATGTCTGTCTAACCTGGAAGCTTGCACTTGGAAAAAAAGAAGAGAATGAAGAATTTAGATCTCTAAAATGCTTCCCACTGCAAATGCAAGCATAGCTAGACAGCAGAAATGTCACATTTGACTGTGTTAAGTAAGACTAGAGAATTAAAAGCAAAGTTTTATTGGGACATCAAGAGTTTTGGGGCAGCAGAACTTTGATCAAACTGGAGTGAAACTGCTGGCAAACAAAAATAACAAAGGTTTTGAGAATTTAAATAAGAGTGAGAAGGAAAGCTGACAGGTGCTAAGGAGCACTCAGGTCAGACAAAGACATCTGCCAGGGACATCAGTAATGTAAAGGGTAGCTTAGAACTGGTAGTGGAGGACAAGATAAAAAAATTAAGAGTTGAAATGAAGGAGGTGCAAGCTGAAATCACAGAAGTAATTTCCATAGAGGGGAAAAAAAAAATTCCACCCAGGGGCAATAAGGGATTTAAATAAAAGTATATCTATATATAAAATGACGGAAAAGTTAAAAGCCTTAAACCTGTAAAGCAGAAACATACATAATAGTAGGCTTACTATTGGCAATTCATAGTGTGTTTACATTAACATTTTACTTCAGGTAAGGGAGGTTTTGTTTGGCTTTGGGGTTTTTTTGTTTTGTTTTTTAAATCAAACATCTTGACTGTCTCCACATACTGTGCTTTGATTCACAGTGGGCCAGCACACAGCAAATTCCTCTGGACAAGCCTAAACTGGAAGATGCTCTTGAGAAGAGCACCTAAAGCACTGCACCTGCTAACAGACATTCACAGAGTCACAGACCTAGACTAGGACTAGTCTGAAATAAAACATCCCAAAATATGTGCAGTGTGGGCATTAGCCGCCAATGAAGTGTTTCAGCCCTAAGAACCTCCTTCTACTGGTCTGCACTGCTTGCTAATGTAGACACAGAGGCTGGAGATGAAGGACGTCCAAGAGAAATGTGATAATACTTAGAAGGCAACATCATCTGCCTCCATGGAATGTGGCAAACAACTATATTCAGCAGGAATGTCTTGAAACAATTTTGTAATGTCCTTTGCAAAAATTTGTAAGTGCTGGACAGTGGCATGATATAGTCTATGAATACTGTGGCTTATCTTAGTATATTTTACAGAAAACAGGCAGGCAACAAAACACCAGATCAGGATAAATTCTTGAATAGTTAGTTTGTGACTGTTGCAATAAAATGGAGAGATGAACAACTGTGAAGATTTCACTTTTAACTCTAGACAAAAAGTATTGGCTCAGAAGATGACAGGTAACATTCTGGATCCAAGCAGATTTGTTCTGGTTGTATGGAACAACCTGCCACCCTCTGGCAAGGAGGATGGACACTTTGGAGGAGCTGTTGGTTAAGGAACCTGCTGAGGGTATTTGAAGAGATACGTCTGCCATCAACAGAGAAGATTAAGGCTAACCATTTGACAGAATGAGAAGCAGCAAACAATCTGCATTCCTTAAGTGTTTTTGTTTTAATGTTAAAATACACAGGAGGTTGATTTAAGGAGATTGGCTGATCAATATACTGACTGCTGCTCGCAGACTCCTGAAAGGAGGAATCACAGGTGCACAACAGCACTGAATCTGCTACCCCTGAATCGACCCAACTGGTGCTTGGATCTGCTGGCTCTACAGTACATAAGACAAGACGCAAGTCCTGACTTACTTCCAGGAAGCCTACACTTAGTTTAAGGAGTAGTTGCAACTGAGCTGTTACCCCACCCCCAGCCCCTGCTGTCATCCCCCAAACCAGAAATTTAACCTTCTCCAAATTTATAAGAAGCAATAGTTTGTGACCTGCTTACAAGTCAATGAACACAATCCAAACATTACATTTCTGCTCCATTTGATCTTTTCTAATCTTTTCTATGTAAACTTCTATCCTCCTATAAAATGAAGTAAAAAACAATAATAAAAAATACTGACAGAGGGGAAAAACAAGTGGCATATGGATAGATCTGCAATCTCTCCACTGCACAAGGTGGTTTTTCCCAAAATTATTAAAGCTGGGCATGACTACTAGGACATACTGCAAAAAATAACCACTATGGTGTGTATACAGATGATTAAATTATAAAGCTACTGTTGTTTTACACTACCCCACACTTCAACTTTAACTAAGGAACTAAAAAATAATCAGATCAAGGAATAAATTCCTCCTGAATTATAACTATATATGTTTCTTCTATATGACTTGCACTGTTCTAGGAAAAAATGCATTTTTTTCTTGGGAAATGGCTATACCCATGTGAAAGGGAAGACAAATTCAGATATGGAACAATCAGAATGTTCATATCCAACCTTAAATCCAAGCTTTCCCCAAACTTTCAGTTCTAAGATACAGAGTTTTGGTTTTCTGCCACTGCACACTACTGCAAAATGTGACTCATCACAGAAACCAGCTCTCAGACCAGCATAGGAGAAATAGCTATGGAAGATACATACTTCTATTTTAGTTCTAAGGTAAATGAATATAACAGAAACAAAGTGTGAAAATTTCAGTGTTCCACATTCTTGTGCACAAAAATAAAATATATGTCTTTGTCTTATTGGTTCTATACAGCCCTTTGCCTATCTGTTGGATGTATGAATATTCCTTTCACTTTTTAAACAGCTGTAGCTGCTGAAACTGAAACAAGACTTGTATTACACAGGCTGCCTGGCAATTTCTTGAGATGCTGGATTGTCTTCAGTCTAGGTATCACTCAGACAGTTCCTGTCTCTGAGGGCCTATCGGCAGCTGGGAATTCCAGTTACAAATTAGTGGTGGTTCTGTTTTGCAAAGGGGTTAATTTTCCATACGTCTTTTCTTAATGACAAAATTACTAGCTGCTTCATTGCTTATGCCATTTTTCTTTTCCACCTGCTGTCTTTGCAGCTATCAACTATGTAATCCTTAAATTTTGCTTCACAATGAGTAATCGGTAGGCAGTTTTCATCAAAGCAGCTAGTGATTTTCTCAAAGAAATTTAAAAACTCCAGACATTTTTCACTTCTTTATCCTGGAAAACAAAGAAAGAGCAAGACCTAAGAAAACTTAAGTTTAAGTTATTACCCCTAATCTAGAGTTACCAGAGCTACACTCCAAAAGAAATGTGTCAGTAGTTAAAGCTTTATACTCAAAGTAGCAAGCTTGCTTTTAGGCTATTGCATCTTAATCTACTAACAGGTAAAGTTAAAAACGCCATTGTGTTTCCTAACGTCTGCAGCTGAGGTAGCCTTAAATCCACTCTAAGTTTGGAGGCTTTGTTTTAAATACCAAGCACTTTGGGGCACAGCTTTGATGCTTAGCCTTTTTCTTTTTTGTACGTGTGTATTTTATGTCAGTAGACATAATGTACAGTTAAGATTTAAATATTTTCAGACTTCATATATCTCATTTGCATGTTCAATGAAATGTCTAAGCAGTCAAAACTTAAAAACATGTTTGTTTTTAAAATCAGAGGAATCAGAAAGTGTTCCAGGTAGACATTTACCTATCATATGTTCTTTTGAGCTATTCCAACTACCACTGAAAGTAATTAAAGTCTAGAAGGCAGTTTACGTATGTAAAAACCTCTGGACAACTAGTAACACGTTTTCTACTGAAAAGTTTGTGTACACAAGCAATCATGCACTGCACACATCTTTTGCCTCTGCCGAAAAGCAGAAGGGTTGTGTGAATAACTACCCCCTTTCCTCATATTCCAAGAACAGAGGTAAATACATCTAGTGCAATGTATTACCTGAAATTGTATTTTTGCTGAAGCACCTATCTCTCCACAGTGTATGCAGAGATAACATACAGAACGGTTAGCACATATGATGTTTATTAGCATAAATATCTACAACCCATTGAATTAACTTTTTTTTTTTTTACATGGGATTCTACAGTTTTTCACATTCAATAGCCCATTCTATAAATCTGGTGTAGTTAAACCTGGAAAGGACAATCTCTCCAAAACCATGCGCGAACTCTTCTAGTACAACTTTTTCACACCATGAAGTCAGAGACTGCATATTCGCCTATATTCAGAACAGGACACCCGTGATCTACGGTACACTATTCACACATACATTTTTATTTTTTTTAAATTGTAAATCCTGTTAACCTGCAATTTTAAACATTTAAAGATCTCTAGAATGGGATTTTAGATTCTTAAGGAATGTAAAGCCCTTAAGCCTCTGACTGTATGACACAGATCCCTACACAGCTATACATCTATAATCTCATTCACACCACGCACATTTTAAAAAAAGGAAAAAATCCTTGCTTAGGAAGATAAATTATACGTGTTCCAAGTTAAAGATAAGCTGCTATGCTGTGTAAGAAAAGGAAATTCTGGTTATATCTTGAACTGGTTCACTGTATGTTGAAGCTTAATCTGAACACGGATGTGGGCTGTACAGTAAACACAGGATATATACTAGGGATATGTAATGTGAAGTACAGGCGGACAATACTGTTCCTAAATCAGGCCGCTAACAGATCGTATCTACACAGCCGAGAGATGAAAATCTATTTGCTGTAAGCACCTATCCGTTCAGCAAAGGAGAAATAGGGTCCATTTCTTTTGCTTCCATAACAAAGGTTTCTGACTTTCACTTAAAAAAATTGGGTGACTGTAATTCTGAGAGGCTGGACAGCAGCCAAAGGTAGCGTTCACCATGGGGATTTATTAAAAATACGCATGCCCAAAATTTTCAAGTACTTTCTGCGTCACAGGTAAACAGAATCTTCATATTCCATCTCAAGAACTTCTTCTTCACTGCTGCCTTCACATCATCATCCAAAAATATTTCAAGACATTTCAGAAAATGCATGATCTCTTAACACTGCCATCTGCAGAGCCAGAACAAAATAAACAACTTTGTTCTGACTTTGTGAATGAAAGATCCTATGTTTCAGCAACTAACATTGTATGCAGTAAGTGCCCATCAACCAGCTAGCTGATAATGTTTAATTTTCACCATCTCCCCAAAAACCTCGTTAACGACTTCTGCAAATTACTGGCATGCAGTCAGTCTCAGTTTGTGTGAACAGTACTGCATGTCATTACACGGCACAACTAAAACCCAGCAGGCTAGAGGCCAAAACTTAGTTTCATTGCAACGCAATGTTTTACCATAAATTTCAATGACTGAAAGATGGGATTTTTTTTTTTTTTTTACTTCCACAGATTCATCCAACAATCATGCATTTGAATCTCTACCGAAATACGCTGCAGAGGCTTCAGCAAACTTGAGACTTGAAAGGAGAATGAGCAGATCAATGCATCCTAGATCCTTAAAAGGCATTTACATTTCTACTTCTGGCAGTCCCTGTCTAACTCAAAGGAGAGCTGCTCATTGTTTTTAATGTAAAGTACAAACTTTCCCCCCCTTGGAAAATTCTCACAGGGAAGCCTGTGTAAATAAGAAAGTCAGCTGGCAAGCACAACAGGTACATGGGTAACCCGTTCAATCCCTTCCCGCTTTCGGATTAGCTATTATTAACCAGAGGCAGGGAAAGGCACTGCAGGATGCTTTTTCTGTAGGTGTCTAAAGATCAGCTCCACAATACCTGCCTGATGGGGGGAGCTGCCTCACCCGCTGGAAAATGAGAAAGAAAAAACCCCAAACCTACCCTGAGCAACATAAATGACTCTATTCGTTTTCATATTCAAACCAGATTATTGGTAATCGCCTCTGCATGCCATGAACACGCTGCCACTGATGAACCTAACGCTTCCGTGCGGCCCATGCGTCTGCACAGCTTTCCTCCCTTGTGTAAATAACTCTTCTGACCCAGGGCTCACGTTCCTGAGGAAATCTATTCACATTGTCCAAAACCCAGCAGGTTTCATAAAACTGTAGGCAAGGGAAGTAAGTAAAACACCAATCAGCAGACTGAAAACATACTCGTTGTCAAGGCAATGCAACATCTCTCACCAGCAGTCACGTAGCTTTCACGTATTACGACCGCCTCTCACCCAACACTCTGTCTGCCCAGAAAGGCTGCATGGAGGCACCAGCCATCATCCTACCAGCACACAGAAGCGACGAGCAGACCCAAGGCTGGGGTCTCCATGGAAAAGCTGTGTGTGCAGAGGGGAGGGCCTGACTCGTGCAGTAACTCAAAGCACCTGGAGCCCCCTCCCAGGTGAGCTCACTGATAAACACATCACTGATTTTAAACACCAAGTCCACTTCCCCTCACCCCGCGGGGGGGCTCTAAGGTGCTGCCAGCCCTGACTGTCCCTGCCCACCCCCCTGGGGTTCCCCTCACCCTGCCTGCGGCCCAGGACGCCATGGCAGGACCTAGGGCTATCAGCCCCTGCCCCAGCGGCATGGGTCCCCTGGGCCCATCCCAGGCCTGCGTCCTGCCCCGTCCCCGACGTCCGGGGCTGACACCCAG